>NC_041387.1:671884677-671893021 GCF_002162155.2 Triticum dicoccoides | reverse complement strand
GCATATATGATTTCATCAGATCATTCGGTAGCATATCTCTGACTGTTAGGTTGGATGGTAATATGAGGCAAAGTTTTACCCTAGTTCGGACCCTTGCAGTTGAGGAAAAAGCCTACTCTTGGTACTGTATATTAGTGATAGGGGTGTGTACAAAGTACACGTGAATACCACGCATTGTGCATGTGTGTATACTATCGACGAACTAGACCCCAAGCTTATATAACATACTCGGGGCCTAGGGTTAAAAATCATATATAGTCGGCTTATCACCAGTTGGGATAGAGTCCTCCACGACTCTGGTAGCTTCGTGTTGTACGCTGAGTCCTCCACATGGGTCTTTGTATAATGTGTCTCGGTCCAACCTATGTGGCGCAGGATGGAACCAACCCATGAGTCCTCATGTTGACCCACTGAGGGAGTCCTGGATAAGGGGGTATCCAGACAGCCGGACTATGTACTTTGGCCGGACTGTTGGACTATGAAGATACAAGATAGAAGACTATGTCCCGTCTCCGGATGGGACTCTCCTTGGCGTGGAAGGCAAGCTTGGCGATTCGGATGTAGATCTCCTTCTCTGTAAACCGACTCTGTGTAACCCTAGCCCCCTCATGTGTCTATATAAACCAGAGGGTTTAGTCCGTAGGACAACAACAACAATCATACCATAGGCTAGCTTCTAGGGTTTAGCCTCTCTGATCTCGTGGTAGATCAACTCTTGTAATACTCATATCATCAAGATCAATCAAGCAGAAAGTAGGGTATTACATCCACCGAGAGGGCCCGAACCTGGGACATCGTGTCCCCAGCCTCCTGTTACCATTAGCCTTAGCAGCGAGAGAAGTCGGGTGCGCGGAGAGCGACGAGTTAGTGGCCAGCACCTCCGCGTCCGCCGCCATCATCGAGGAGAAGTAGAACACGGGAGGCCGCCACCGCTTGGGTCCCATGAAGGCCACCGCGGAGGCGACGCCGGCGTACACAGCAGGTGTCTTGCCGGATCCTTTTGTTGCGAGGACCTTCGTCAACCCCGCATGGGCTCCACAGAAGCAGAGAAGCCCCCTTCCACCATCATCTTCGGCATCAGCCAATGATATCGGTTGGGCAGTGGGGAAGCGAGCCGTCCTTTGATCTGAAGCATATACCTCTGGGGCTTCCGGCAGTCTGGTGATCGTGCTGCCGGACATGAGGAACACAAATGGATCGGTGGGCGACCATTTAGGCCAGGTATTATATACATGTGCTATCCATAACTAGCACCGCGTAGTTCATTTGAATGTAATGAAATCCATCGTGTTTGTATGAAAATCCGGTATTTTATATGATTTATGTCATTGTTTATATGAAATATCGCCGTGTTTGCTTTGTGGGTCGTCGGTCGTTCTGTGGCCGGCTCGGGCGGCGTGGTGGGACAAAAAAAGCATAGCTCATGCAAGCTCGTCTCCAACGTGCGTGCTAGAGGATGCATGAGCACCCGAGCCATTCCTCGTTCATCGGTGGCAAAGGCACCGGTGGACAAAAGGGTCGCCAATATTTTGGCTACCCCGGGCAAGATCCAAACAGCCCCTCCCAGCAGATTCAAATCCCTCGTTCGCCGTGAAATTTTTCCATGTGTTGTTTTCATGGACTAGCAAGATGCCCATGCATTGCACGGAACATCAAGATGCATTTTTTTATAAAACACCTGTTGTGATTGACTCATGCAGGAGTAATCCCATGTGTAAAAACTAATGATATCTCGAGAATTTTATCAGAAAAATGGTATCTCGAGAATTTTATCAGACTCCATTTTTGTATACAAGGCCACAAACCCATATTACAGGTACCAAGGCCAAAATTAATGTCTTCTAAGTCAATGTTGGGAGCCACCTTGTTTCCTTGTTTTCCATGTAAATAAATGTGTATTATTCTCTTTCATGCACATCAAGCCAATGCTCAAACTCCCGCATGCATGCAAGGGATAAATAATGTCCTCTTTTGCTAGTACTACGAGGCAAACACCATTAATATTGCATCGATTAGTGTTAGTGGCCTTGTATATCTGCAAATTGTAATTTTGATAGTGGCCTTGTATATAAAAATGGAGGGAGAAAGATGAGAGATAAGGTGAGGAGGAGTGGGGCGTGGTGGTGACTGGTGGTCGGACTGCACGGAGGCATGGGGATGGACGGCGCATTATGTCTAGGTTTATATCTCTCTCACAAACACCCACGTAGGTGGGGGACGTGCATGAAGAGAAGAGGTGCACGCACGGCGCACATACTCCCGTCTCTTTCCCAACCACACCCACGCGGGTACAAGGTGGAGCTCATTTCTGTACGAAAAGGCAGCCCATGTGGTAATTTGACACGTGTACTGGTTGTCCACTTGATGGAGGGAGGATCGTCTAGCACGGGTGAACAAACAAATTGCGACTTGACACGTTATGTTAAAAAAGAGGCAAACCATGTGGGGCCTACCTTAGAGGCAAGGCTCTACACACTGGAGAACTTTTGATGTGTCCCGTCAACTCGCAGAACAAGGAGAAGCTTGCTTAGTACGTCGTCTCCCCCTCCCACGGGCGCGGTGGCTCGCAGGATGAGGTGGAGCTTGCTTACTAGTACGCCTTACGCCCGCTCCCTCGCCCACGCACGTGGTGGCTCGCAGGACGAGGAGAAAATTTCACTACTCCCTCCATTTACTCCTCGTCCCTACCTTGGTTAGAGAGATTATCATATTGTTTGGAATATATGTCCTTTAGTACTCCCTCCATTTACTTATACAAGGGCACTATAAAAAAATACATTTTGCATCTATACAAGGCTACAAATAGTAATCGAGACAAAAGCTACTACTCCCTCCTTTCCAGTTTATGGCTCAATTTCAAAATCTCTCCAACCAAGGTAGACGGTGAGTGGTGGAATTAATTTTGTAGTTTGCACAAGTAATTAGTACGCTCATTTTTCTCAAGAAGTTATGTTTGCCGAGGCATTAATTAGAATGAATGCATGCATGACCACTAAATTTCCATGAACTTCTACATGCATTGGTGAGTTTTCTCTTGACACTGCTTGCATCGGGTGATTTAACGCACCTCGAAATCCAACATGTGATGGTACTACTACTACTAGTAGAATTGAGACTTATAAAACGGAAAAACAATTTTTTTTAGATGAGCCCTATAAACCGGAATGGAAGTGCTATGTAGACGATGGATGTGTGCACGACTCTGGGACGATTGGCAGTCCAGCCGCTGATATGTGCTGGATAGTATGCATGAATGGCTTGATATGTGTTGTCGTGCACAAGTTGTCCGCACGGCATCATGTGTATAGCAGCGCTAAAACTGGAAAGGAGGGAGTAGTAAGTAGTACTACCTCCATAGTGGGTACGTACTCCGTAAAATAAGATTTTCCCAAAACTAAGTCGCTCAACCTTTATTTGCTTGTTTACCTTCCTGCCTCCTTGCCTCGAACAGACTATGCCAAACTCCCCTGCCTGCCGCACGGGAAAAGACTCGCCCTCGCCTTTTTTAGTCAGGGTTTGTATCGATGGATCGCGCAAAGCAGCAAAAACCAAGCCGTGTCTTGTACTCATCCGTCGATGCTCGCTTTCATGAATTCTGTACTTCCTCTCGCCGACATGTGGGACATATAGCAACCGGGTCGACGTGTCAAGCACCAAATAACAGTGCAGAACAGCAGGGGGACGCACCCCAGTCGTACCGCCCCAGTAGTAGTAATGAGCAATGAGACGTCAAATCACAATGCCGCACCTTCCTAGACGGACGAAGCAACCATTATTTCACACTTTGGTTCACCATCATCTCCTTCAAGAAAACCACGTAGTATTGCTTCTGCCTTAAGAGGGACACGTGCATCGCCTTGGTACATCATGACATGTGGGACCGCATGACAGGCCATGCTCCCCTGCCCATCGCTTGGTAAAATCACCTCATTTTTACTACTTCCTATGTATCGGTTTACATGGCATGCATGTCGTCTAGGTTGAGAATTTAACTGGATATATATGTGATGAATAGTGTATGTTTAGAAACTACATCTGCTTAAGAATCCAATGATATACTTTTTGTGACATAGTAACTCATATTTTGTTAGTCAAATGGATGACCTAGAACTACATGCACGCCCTATAAACCGAGACGGAGAGACTAGTACAGTACGTATCTTTTTTGATCGATATAGTCGGGATTCACCAAGGAGCAAAACCAAGTGGTAGGCTGCTCCTGTCGTGTTGGCGTAACAACTCAAGCAGGATCAGTCCGCACACGAAATGGTGACACACTTAACAGGACCCCTTTAGCCAACATGTGGCTCATCCATTGTCTTGTTCCACGTGCGACGCACCAAATTACAGTTCAGAGCAGCGGTTGGAATTGGAGGCACCCCGAACGTAGCGCCGCAGTAGTAAAAAATGAGCGATGAGGGGTCAGATCACAAAGCCCCACCTTTCCTGCATTAAGCTGGACGAACGAAGCAACCATCATTTCACTCTAGGGCGCAAGAGCATAAAGAAAAGAGAAAACCAATGATGCGTGCGGCAGCTACCTACAACACCCTAGGGTAGGGGTCTCCACTACATATCCTTTTTTTTGAAAGCGCCTCCACTACAAATCCGCTTCTCCCTCGTCCTCTGGAAGAAAACCGATGATGCGTGCGGTGGTAGGGTTTGAAGGAGTACTACAGCGTGCGGGGCCACGTCGTAGTAAACGGGAGAGGGATTGAGTTTGATTCGACGCATTAATATGTGTGGGCCGCTTGGTTTTACAGGAATGAGGCAGCATTTTGGGTTCGAGGACGAGTGGAGATATAAGTACAAAAAATTGTGGGCGTAGGTTCGACCGAAAGGCAATGATGCATGGGCCCTGCATTTTGATATATCCGCGGCCGCATGAAATTTTCTACTCTATTCAAAACTAGTAAGGTACACATGCATTGAACGCATGAGATTTGGAAACCAAATTATGAATAAATACACACTATAGCATGTAAAGCTTTGAGTCATATATGCATGATGTAGATGTTCGTTTAGTTCTTATAGTTCATCTCATTCAAAATCAATTAGTTTTATTAAAATGTTAAGATTCATGGGGTTGTGCATTGTAAAGCATAAAGTATAAAACAAATAATGGCAATTCATTTAGAAAAAAAAAGTTTGGGCAATTATGATACGGAAGATTCTAGAACAAAGGAGAAGTGCTTGTGTTTTGAGGTTTGTGCATTATGCATAAGTTCAACCATGGAGTCTTCTAAATTGTACATGTGGCAGAACCTGGTGGAATGTTGATGATATCCAATGGCCAGTAGTGCTCGGATTTGCCATCTCTGCACTGTCAGATTAGCTTCATCCAACGACCATCTTTCAAAGTTATTCGCACACTATATAGTTCTTGTGCCATAGTTGCATGTCTTGGAAAAAAGCTACTAGTGGGTTGTACTAGCTATTTAGGAATAGAAGATGTATACATGGAAGTTGTAGGGAAAGAGATGACATGGAGTATTCAATTCCTATGAGTAGGGATTGGAAAAGAGATGTCATTTGGTTCACATCATAGGAACTTTTCTATTGAATCTAGAGATGACATGTATCTCAATTCCTATGAGGAGGGATTAGAAAAGAGATGTCATTTGGTTCATATCATAGGAACTTTTCTACTGAATATACGCTAATGTTTTTTTCCTTTGAAATTATGGGAGTATAGGAATCCATTCATATGAACCAAGTGGCTCTAAAGCTATAAAAATGATATCATGTTTATTTCCTTCGAAATGTGGAGTATACGAATATATTCCTATGAACCAATTGGCTCTAGAGGAAAAAATCCTATAAAAATCATATCATATAGAGTTCCTATGATATTCCTCCACACCAAAGGATGGTTGAAATTGATGCAGGTGATACGATGGTCTTTCTTTGTAGACTCCTCCCCCATCTTTATAGTTACCTCTCGAAGATGAATGAAATGATATATACTTGGTATTCTATATGTGCATTTTGGTACACGAAAACTCGGTAAAAGTTTGCGAGGTTCAAATTTTCAATAAAGCTATATGCGCTGCATTTTGGAACGGAGGAAGCATGCGACAGTTGCTAACAGTCACCTGGAAGATTTATGTGTACGAGGAGTGGCTATTCTGTTAAATGACATGGCAAAACTGACACTGACGGATGCTAATCTAATGGTTCTTACGACGTTTGTCAAGAAAAGGCTTGTGGCGAACTTTTGTCGGATAATGATTTACGGACACATGCATTGCATTGATATGTACCCCCTCTCTCTCACGCACACATGCACCCTCACGAGTCACGACTCTCCCGAGTCCTCTCGCACCCACCGTCTATCTGCAGGTGGATATCACACACATATGTGCTCTTCACACCCTACCCTCAGAACTTCTAAAAAACAAAAGACGTCGCGCACATTTTATTTTAGCTCACACATCACACACTTATACTATTACTCTTGTGGCGAATGTTCTTTGGGCATAGTATATTGTACTCTCACGAAGAGAAGCGGTGCACGCAGGCACTACTCCTCTCACACCCACTCGCGGGTACACGTAGGAGCGCATTTTTTGAAGCTGGTACAACAAAATAACTCCACTATATATATAAGCAGGAGCCTTAGCGCTTGCTTTACTAGGGTTCCTCTCTTTCACTCTCTCATGCTCTCCAGATCTAAGCAAGACATAGGTGGCCATACTCTATCTCTCTCTGCTTACGGCTGGTCACAAATCCGGCCAGACCACCTCGACCGGGGCAGGGGTGTAGGTGCATCGTTCATGTTGTCGGCGGCGGCGAGGGAGGAGACCAACGGCTGCCCGCGTGTCCTGGTTTGTGGTCGTGCCATTCTCTACAAGAGAGCGCCGGCTCGGGAGGGCCTCCGACCCCTTCTTCCTCCCTGTGGTATTGTGGCCAAGATGCGGCCTCCCGACGCCGTATTTGCTACATGCCGACGACCCTCAAGTATATATTCCTTCGCTGCCTTGCTCTACTGCCCCAGCTCCCCACTTGGCTGTGTGTGGATCTTTTTCTACTTCCGTCCGCTGTTCCAGAGCCACCTGACTTCTACTAATATTAGAGGTAAAGCTAGTTCATACAGTCGACTCTAAGAGTTGGTTCAAACAGGGAAGAAAGTGGGAAAGTTGTAGCACGAATCTAGGACTAGCGTGTGGATGGCGAAGGGTGGGGGAAGTGAGCCATGCTTTTCAAGTTTTTTATGAAGCCGAGTTTAACGTGAGTGTTCCACATGAATGCTGGACTAGCGTGTGAACATTTGGAATTTACATTGTGCCCTTAGTTAACTGCATGAACCACCGTAACAAGATACATAGTTGCTTATATGTCAGATAGCAGATTGTTGATTGTTAGTTGGTCGATAGCCTAGTGTTGAAGCGAGCTGAGCCAATGTGTCGTGTTTTGCACAACTTCTTACAAGTGGGGTAGCACCAATAGTGTTTACAAGTACTTATGTATACATTGACGCACAGTTCTTGAACGACTACTCTATTTCATCATACACACACTGCTCGTATGATAAACTGTGACAACTTATGTCTGACCATGCCATATTCATGAAAAAACTAGTGAGGACGCATCTGTTTCGGCAACAATTATGATGGTTCTCACATGATTCACGGGCACACAATAGTAGCAACAGATCCCATAGAAGGATTCAAACAGAGTACTAGCCCCAGAGGGCTCGATAAGAGGCAAGGTTCGGATAATTAGACACAATCCAAACTACTATTAAACACTAGCTGGGGCAACTATTTCATGCCTCAATCTAATTTGGGCTGGACACAAGATGGACCTTGCCATGAATATCATCGAGGACGTCCGACAGCAGCTCAATCCTGTGAACCTTCATGAAGACAACCTTGTGGCCTTGCCACTCATAAACTTGTTTGTGGAGGCATGCCACGTCATCTTCCTGCGTAAGCTTGACAAGAATAGTATGCCTCACAAACAAAGGAGTAGCTTTGAACTTCTTGTGCTTCAGTACACCCTGGACAACACGCCTGACAACAGTGAGGCTGGAATACAACTCGACATTGGTATAAGTGCAAATGGTTTCCAGGATCCAACAGCCTAAGAACTCTATTTTCCCAGTGCGTATATTCATGTCATCCGCCTCATAGCGAGTGACATGTACAACTACACAACACTTGTCTGCATCAGGGCTCTAATTGAAACAGAAACAAATTCTGAATTACTTTCCAGTATAAGAAACACAAGTTATTTAAACCACTATGTATAGCATGGCATCGAAGCTAATAAAATTTTGCATTATTCATCACCACATACTTAGATGAAAAACCATAATCGAGATCGGCAAAGAAGAAAATCA
>NC_041387.1:671849354-671884280 GCF_002162155.2 Triticum dicoccoides | reverse complement strand
TATCTGGAGTCGGCTCGGTGGCTGCCTCCATCTTCTTGGAGCTCTCTGTCTCGTGGGGATCAGCCTCCCGCGTATGCTCCAATATCGCCAGATCTTTGCCTGGTTCTCCTTAGGTCATCATGAAACTGACGAATACTAGGAGACGACTGAAAGGAAAACACAATCGCAATGACAATGAAACAAAAAATAGAGTGAGGATCGGTTACGGCTTTGCAAAAGTTCTTTTTTTCTCTGAACAAAAATATACCAACATCACGGATATGCTTATCTTCCCTTTGCTGGGAGAGAAGAATAGTGGCAGATGCGAGTGTTGCCTTTCTTGAAGACGGTGAGGGAGAAGGGGATTCAGTGAAGAGTGAAATGATGGTTGCTTCGTCCGTCAAACTTAGACCGTGGGGAGGTGGGGTTTTGTGATACGACGGCTCATTACTGCTGTGCTACGACCGGGGTGACTCTCCACTTGCATATTGCCTTCTAATTTGGTGGATGGCATTGGGGCCCGGGCGCTGCATGGCCCGCATGTCGGTGAACAAAAGTATAATGGCATTCAGTAGAGGGAGATGTTTCGATGACCTAGGAGGAGCCAGAAGGGGTAGTGTGTCCACTATACTAGTAGTAATTGTTTTTCTGGGTAGTTGTAGAGTGTCTCCACTGTACTAGTAGTAACTGTTTCTCTGGGCCCAAGAAAAAATAGCCCATCCACCTTAGTAAATAGTAAAATCAATTCAAAAGCCCATATATTTACTTAATGAGAGGCGCTAGCCACACCTAGCACACTGCCCCCCAAAAAAACCTGGGTGCTCTTCTTCCTCCTCACTCCCACCCACCTCAAGTCAGCTCGCTCCACTCGTACCCCCAAATTCCTCACCTCACTCCTACAGAAAACCCCAGCTCCCCTTCTTCCTCACTACTACAGAAAAACCCCACCTCCCCTTCTTCTTAACTCACTCTACAACTAGGCTCGTGATTCGTTACTCTACTCAAATCTGTGAGCACGACGTGACACCCTCGAGGGAAATGGAGTCGGCTGACCCCAGCGCCAAGAAGATGAGGCTCCCGCCAGTGGTGACGTTTGTTGTAGATCCCGCACCCGGCAGCGCGGGGAGAAGCGGCGCCGCCGCCCCCACCGAATCCCAGGAACCCGTAGAATCTCGGGTGGACCGCATCAGCGATCTCCCGGACGCTATCCTTGGGGAGATCAACTCACTTCTCCCCACCAAGGATTGCTGTCGCACCCAAGTCCTCTCAATTCGGTTGTGCCCTCTATGGCGCGTTGTGCCCCTTAATCTCGACTGTCGTCAGCTATCTCTCTTCAATGATTCTGAAATCCCCAGAGCCATCATCTCCTCCCACCAAGGCTCCATTCAAAGCCTCTGCATCCCGTCATGCAACCTGAGCAAGCATACCATGCCCTGCACGGTGGACGCCTGGCTGAAATCCCCTGAATTCATAGAACTACAGGTGCTTGAGTTCTACTATTCCCCTGGAAATCACCTACTATATACCGAACGCCATGTACTTGTGCCCTCAGCACCGATGTCCATCTCGCGGTTTTCCTCCTCTCTCCATACCGCCACCTTTGCATTGTGCTACCTACTAGACAATCTGGTACTAAACCTTTGACTCCCATTTCTCAAGAAACTTTCACTTGTGCGGGTTCGTATATCGGAGGCCTCATTTCACAGCATCATCCACTCCAGTTGCCCTGCCCTGGAGTACTTGGTGCTTGTTTTCACAGTTAGAATCAGTTGTATCCAAATAAAGTCACCTAACCTTGTAAGAATTGGAATTTCTTTTGACAGAAGGCAGCTCATCATCCAAGATGCCCCTTCACTTCAAAGGTTGATCCTTGATTCTAGTTATTCACCGTTGCAAATAACCGTCCTCTCTGCACCTAAACTGGAGACCTTGGGTGTAATACATGATCTCTGTGCTCATTTCAATATGGTGTTTGGCTCCACAGTTCTTCAGGTACTTTATATTATCATCTACACTTGTAACCATAAGCTGCATTTTAAATTCTGTGCATAAGTTATATATCATCTTGGAGTACATATTTTGTACTAATATTATGTTCTATGCTCAATGAAGAGTTTCTCCATGGATGGCCTATCAATGGTGTTGGATTCTGTCAAGATCTTATATATCCAAATGAATAGTTTTGATCTGAACAAGATTATTGGCTTGCTGCAATGCTTTTCATGTCTGGAGAAATTGTATATAAAGGTGATAATTCCACGCACATTGGAAGCCCGCATATAGTGTACTAGAATTAACCGTTCAGTTGTTGCTCTTTCGACACTCTTTTTTTAGACCTTAACTGTTTTCAATCTTCATGTCTATTTAGGCAACAGGACGGGGTAAGAAAGTTATAACCAATCGGTGGATTCGTAAGCACCGGGATTTTCTCACTTCTCATGAGATTCGATTGAAGACAATAACGCTAGGACGATATGTAGCCAACCGTGCAAACACTAGATTGTCACATTCTTCCTGCTGAATGTGAGGTTACTATTGTCCATCAGGCTTAAGTTTATCAGCAACATGGTTTTGACGGATGGGTATGTCGTAGAGCAAAAAAGGAGTTTCAGGTGGGCAAAAGAGCTTCTGAACGTGTCGGGCTTCTATTTACAACATATTGTGGTCATAATCCAGTAAATTTTACAACCCAAGATGTTCATTCTATGGACCTGACCGATCCATTTGACTGTGACTGCCGAAAACAATGCTGGAGTTAGATGTTGTTGCCCTTTTCAACCTGGTTTTTGTCTAAACCTGATGAACAATTAACCCTCGTGCTTTTGTAAAGTTTGTAAGCTGGAGTTAGATGTTCTTGCCCTTTTCAACTCGGTTGTGATTGTCATATTTTATTTGAAACAAGGCAAATGGCTTGCCATTCGTTTAATTTAGAGTGAAATATTATAACAAATCCCAACCAAGGGAAATAACATCACTCTCGCCGGCTGCTTGAGCTCTCAATGCATTACAGAAGCGAAGTGATTAGCCCCCACCAGCACCCACAAACTTATTTTGAAGTAGCACATCAAATGGGCTATAATTTTCATAGGAAAGTATGCATGACCGTGACAGATTTGGGTTCTGACATTTGGGACCCACGAGGAAATAGCCTATCCAAGGTGGTGTCGACTTACTAGCCAGTCAACAAACGATTCTGCCTACCAGCCGTTAGATTGACATCCAACATTTGTCATGTATCTTCTATCTCTTGTCTTCTTCCTCCAGCCGCCCAAACAAAACCACCCCGTCGACTCTTCCTGCTCCCGCCTTCCATGGCTGGCTACGCCTCCGCCGCCCTACCGTACCCTCCAACTTTGGCCAGTCCCTCCCTCTACTCCCCCACATGTCATATTATTCTTTAGTGACGTCAGCCCCAAGACGCACCCGCACCTGAACCAGTCAACCCTCATACTCCCCTCTGCCTGCGACTGGACCAGCGCATCTTCCACGGCTCCTGTTCGTTCCATTCGAGGCCTCGCCTTCGTCCTCTGCCTTGGTTCACTCGCCGTGCGCTGTGTGCCGCCCTCTTGCGTTGTCAACGTCGTCAACAACCAAGAGGAACAAGGAGATGACTGTATGTAGAGAGGATGACAGTAGGGACCCACCAGCATCATGGCAGTACGCAAGCAAGTGCCTCGTTATTACAAGCCCAAAAAAATGGTTCCTCCTAATGGTTGGACATTTGGGGTTCACATCATTGTCAACGTAGTCAATAAACGAGACAATTACACTACGAGCGGCTGACACCAGGGACCCAATAGGTCGCGCAGTTTTTTTGAGGAACAAGCAGTTGTTATTTATACTAGTTTTAGCGACGGATCAGGGTAACAACGGGCCTGTGCTGGGGTTGTGGCCCATCTAGCCAGGGTTTTATTTATGTTTACCACATCATGAGCCCAGTTGTGTTTTTTTCTTGCTGAAAATGGCTAGCCCAGTTCTATTTTTTTAAGAAATACCCAAATGAGGCCTACTTGCTTTATCAGCCCTCCTGGGCTACAAATCTTTCAAGACGAGGAGAGTTTCATTCGGTTTGCCCAGAAATGGGCTGTACATTTTTAAAACTCATCAAACCAGGAACTAGTTTCAATTTTTTATTACAAGATTTTAAATTACATTGATTTTTATCCATGGACAATTATTTGGATTTTATATTTATATAAATTATTATTTTTAAATAGTTTGAATGTGAATCGATATTTCGGGATTAAAATAGTTAACCGCACCCAAATATGCAAAATTTCGTATAATTTTTAACCGCAGCCACAATATGGGGTGTAATGCTAACAAAAAGAAGATGGACTCCAAAAAAATTCTTAAGAATTAGCAAATGGGCTATAAATTATTATAAATAATGGCAGATGGGTTGTATGATGTATTCCACAGATTTGAGGCTGACTTGTGCGCCTACTACAGGTTGACGTGTATGCTTTCCTAAAAAAGGTTGACGCACACGCAACGCCGTGTCAACTTAGTCAACACACGAGATCAGTGACTGTTGGATGTCCATCCAACGACCGTCGTGCTTCTTCAATCTCTATTCTTCCTGCTCTAGCCGCTCAAACAAGCGCCGGCGGGACTGCCTGCTCCATCCTCCTGCGGTCGGCTATGCTACACAGGCCTAACCGCCCCACCGTACTCCCATCGCTAGCCTAGCCATCCCTCTAATCACCCACACCTGCTGTCATTGTAGGCCTATATAAACCCCCTGGGACACCCATGCAAAGGGTTGATCTCATAGAGTTTTAGACACCACCATAGGGAGAGGAGAGAGCTAGCCTTGCCCTTCTTCCTCCTCCCACTGAACAGCTCAAGGAGCCTCTTGTAGCTTCTTATCGATCTAGTGATCATGCGGAGACCCCGCAAAGCAGGAGTAGGGGTATTATCTCCACTAAGAGCCCCCAACCTGGGTAAGATCCGCCGGCGTGCATGTCTTCGCCTTATCCCGTTTCCAGGCACCGGCGATGTCTTACTGGCTCCCACAATGAAAAGCCATCCGTTGGCATATGTCGCACCTACCACCCGACACTCACCCACACCCCTTGTTATTCTGCGGTGACGATAGCCTCACACCGCAGCCAAACCAGTGAACCCTCGTACTCCTCTCCGTGTGGGTTTCCACTGCCATGTCTTCCCCGGCTCCACTCCGTCCCCTTCCTAGACATCACCGCCGTCCACCGCCCTGGTGCTCTCGGTGCGGTGTGGTCAACGTGGTCAAGGAACGACTTCCATGGGAAGAGTACTGTACGTGGGGAGGCTGACAGCTGGGTCCACGGTAGCAGCAAGGAAGTGCCTCCTTATTACGTGCAAAATAATGATTCCTCCACCTGATAGCAGGGACCCACCAGACGGCGACCGTATTTCGTGAAAAAATGTTTCCCCCTGACTGTTGGGACCCACCAGCTACATCTTCGCACACAAGGAAGTGCGTCCATATTATGGGCAAAAAAATGATTCGCCCCTGACTGCTGGGACCCACCAGCTACATCTTCGCACGCAAGGAAGTGCCTGATAGTCGGGGCCCACCTGGTCGAAGCGTATCGTTGTCATTCTGGTCGCGAACGTGTATGTACATATTGGTCGATGTAGAGGCGTGCACGTGTCGTAGTAGAGGCGCACATGTAGCATGTACGTACGTACAGCGGCCAGGGTGCAAGAAAGTAAATACGGCCACGTACGTACATACGGGCGGGGTCTCGAACGCCTACTCGCGCATACGTACGGTCAGACCTCATGTACATGGTTGGGTCATAACGGACAAACTGCATCATTGTCGTGTTCATGGGGAGGCAATGGAATACGTCGTGTTCATCGGGAGGCAACAGAACGCATGGGAGCCAACTGGCTTGGACAGAACAGCCGATGGAAATGAGGCCTGGCGTACAGCAGATCGGAGGAAATGGCTTTGTGTTCGACCGGCCACGATCGAAACAGGATCATGTTCATCGGGAGGGGTCTGGCGTACCGCAAAACGGAGGAAACGGACTTCTGTTGGACCTCCTACGGTCGTAACGGGGTCCTGCTGATCGGGAGAGGTGTGGTGTACCGCAAACAGAGGAAACGGACTTGTGTTGGAGCGCTACGGTCGAAATGGGGGTCTTGTTCATCGGGAGGGGTGTGGCATACTGCAAAATGGGACTCCACGGGATACTTTTCATCTCCACCGTCGACCTCCTCCAGCCTCCACGAGCTATTGTTCATCCACCGTCGATCTCCTCCAGCCTCCACCTATGACTATTCATCCACAGGCTCCTGTTCATCCAGCCTCCACCACACGCTCCTCCACCGGCTACTGTTCAACCAGCCCTCTCCACGGGGTCCTGTTCATCCAGTGGCAACACCACGGGGTCCTGTTCATCCAACCCCCAACTGGAACTGTTCATCCAACCCCCCCCCCCAACAATGCTCACTGTTCATCCAGAGGCAGCATCGATCGGCTTCAGTTAGCAGCAGTAGAAGGAATAGCTCGATCGCTCGGGTTCAGTAACGCGTAGACTGCAGTGCAATCGTTTGGGTTCAGTTAGAGCCCAACGCCTCGTTCGGGTTCAGTTAGAGCCCAACGCCTCGCACCCAAGCACGTATGGTATGAGAGAAATGTGCATCGCTCGGCCCCCGACCACCCACCATAACCGGGAACTCCCTGATATTTTCCCCGCCCTCGCTTCTAACACGGTTTTTTCCATCATGCACGTCCCAAAGAATGTCATGAAGCTGCTTCTCCAGCCCGCCCAGGATGAAAAGCCCATTTTCTGTCATGATTTTTTGTCATAGAAGTAGGAGCCCACCACATCTATGATGATACCGGGTTTTGTAACAATTATCGTCATAGAAGTGTCATAAGTATGACAGAAAAAATTCGTTCGGCCCAAAATGTCATGGATGTGTCTTTTTTTTGTAATGACCGCTCATGAAACGATAGGGGGTGGTTGATATTTCTCCATGTTAGATGTGTTATTCTCAAGATGAATGTTTATTCACTTGTCATTGCGCGAGAGTACGACAAAGGTATTAGGGATGCTAAGTCCCGAAATGAAAAATGAATTTACTTTATGTTGTCAAATAATAAATTCCTTAAAAAGTGTTGGTATGGACAGCACCCGTGGATACGGGCTAGCCGTGGAATGTGAAAGTATGGTGGACAAAGGAATAAACTTTATTTTTTGTTTGGGAACTGCCTATGATATATCTAGCATGGAAAGTATTGGGAACTACTCGATCGTTTTTGTTGACGGGAAAAGCTTGCCACCCAAAAAAAATTATCTCTCAATTTAAGCTTTGAGCTCTAGCACCTCTACAAATCCCTACTTCCCTCTGCGAAGGGCCTTTCTATTTACTTTATGCAATATTATTTTCATTTGAGTCTCCATCATCTCTTATAAAGCACCAACTAAGGGGCACCATGATCGTATTTGAGCATTGGGTGTAGCTAATATGCGAGTGTGTTTCATGAATGGATCAAGGACTGAGCATGATGGGCTAGGGATAACTTGCTTTAGTGTTGATATTTTGAAAGACATGGTTGCTTGTTGATATGCTTGAGTATTGAAATCTTCATGTCAGAACTAGACTATTGCTTTGAACATATGAAAGTCCATATGTCCATGCTACAAAAGAAAAGAATATGTGATGAACATGATAGGCAGCATTCCACATCAAAAATTGTGTTTTTATCATTTACCTACTCGAGGACGAGCAGGAATTAAGCTTGGGGATGCTAATACGCTTCAATGTATCTATAATTTTTTATTGTTCCATGCTATTATATTATCATTCTTGGATGTTTTACAATCATTTTATAGCAACTTTATATCATTTTTTTGGGCCTAACCTATTGACATAGTGCCTAGTGCCAGTTCTGTTTTTTGCTTGTTTTTTACTTCGCAGAATATCAGCCCAAACGGAGTCCAAATGCAGCAAAACTTTTTGGAGATATTTTTTGGACCAGAAGACACCTATTGGGCCAAGGAAGTACCATAGGGGGGCACCAAGAGGAGCACAACCCACCTGGGCGTGCCTGGGGGCCCAGGCGAGCCCTGGTGGGTTGTGCCCACCTCGGCCGCCTCCCACACTGCCACTTTGCTCTATAAATACCCAAAAAATCCAAATCCCTAGGGGAGTCGATGAAACACAATTCGAGCTGCCACAAGTTCCAAAACCACCAGATCCAATCCAGACACCATCATGGAGGGGTTCATCATCCTCATTGGTGCCTCTCCGATGATGCATGAGTAGTTCATTATAGACCTACGGGTCCGTAGTTAGTAGCTAGATGGCTTCCTCTCTCTCTCTCTCTCTTGATTCTTAATGCAATGGTCTCTTGGAGATCTATTTGATGTAACCCTTTTTGCGGTGTGTTTGATGGGATCCGATGAACTTTGAGTTCATGATCACATCTATTTTATCCATGAATGTTATTTGAGTTTTAATCTCTTATATGCATGATTACTTATAACCTCATATTTCTTCTTCAAATCTTTGGTTTAGTTAGGCCAACTAGATCAATTCTTCTTGCCATGGGAAGAGGTGCTTTGTGATGGGTTCGGTCGTGCGGTGTTCTTTCCCAGTGACAGAAGGGGCAGCAAGACACGTATTGACCGTTTCCATTAAGGATAACAAGATGGGGTCTATTCCTACATGAATAGATCTTGTATACATCATGTCATCGTTCTTATTGCATTACTCTGTTTTCCATGAACTTAATGTTGGGTAATGTAGTAATAATTCAAAATTTTCCTACGTGTCACCAAGATCAATCTAGGAGATACTAGCAATGAGAGATAGAGAGAGAGAGAGGGAGTGCATCTTCATACCCTTGAAGATCGCTAAGCGGAAGCGTTACAAGAACGCGGATGATGGAGTCGTACTCGCGGCGATTCAAATCACGGAAGATCCGATCCAAGCGCCAAATGGACAGCGCCTCTGCATTCAACACACATACAGCCCGGGGACGTCTACTCCTTCTTGATCTAGCAAGGGGAGAGAAGAAGTTGAGGGAGAACTTCGGCAACACGACGGCGTGGTGGTGGTGGATCTCGTGGTTCTCCGGCAGTGTTTTGCCAAGCACTATGGAGGAGGAGGTGTGTGGGGGGAGAGGGTTGCGCCAGGGGAAGGGTTCCGGCTGCCCTCCCACCCCCTCTATTTATAGGGTGAAGGGGAGAGGGGGCCGTCCCCCTAGATGCATCTAGGAGGGGGCGGCGGCCAAGGGGGGAGCTTGCCCCCCAAGTTTGGTGGGAAGCGCCCCCAACCCTAGGGTTTCCAACCCTAGGTGCCTTGGGCCCTTGGGGGTGCACTAGCCCATTAGGGGGCTGGTTCCCGCCCATGTTCAGCCCACTTGCCCCCGGGGTAGGTGGGCCCACCCAGTGGATCCCCGGACACCTTTCGGTGGTCCCGGTACAATATGGATAACCCCCGAGACAATTCCGGCGACTGAAACTGGACTTCCCATATATAAATTTTCACCTCCGTACCATTCCAGAACTCCTCGTGATGTTTGGGATCTCATCCGGGACTCCAACAACATTCGGTAACCACATACAATTTCCCATTACAACTCTAGCGTCACCGAACCTTAAGTGCGTAGACCTTATGGGTTCAGGAACCATGCAGACATGACCGAGACAGCTCTCCAGCCTGTAGCGACCAGACCTCAAATAGTCTGATCTCTGTGCATCAGTGTCATCCCTGGATCGGTAATGCTGACATGCCCAGTACTCGAGGATTTATAACAAAGTTGCAATCACACACTTATTACATCGAATGTCTCAAAAGAGAACTTATTACAATAATATGGATTAAGGCCATCTGAAAATGATAACAGCAGAAGGCTTGGAAGATAAAGTGAGTCCATCAACTCCAACGGCATAGCTGAGTGAAAGACCATGACCTATGGCACCTTACTCATCGTCTGAAAAGTCTGCAACATGAAATGTTGTAGCCCGAAACGGGTCAGCACATGGAAAATGCTGGCAATGTAACACATAGAGTAATGAATAGATAATTGCTATCACTATATGCAATATGGCTGGTGGAAAGCTCTATGGTTACAGTTTTGCATAAAGCCAATTTTTCCCTACAACAAAGGAATAAATTTTATTTAACTATCATGGTGGTTGTTAAACATTAAGAAGGTTCCTCCAACTCAATCCCAATTAAGCATCATCATTAAACCCAATCAAATTATTACTTTAGAGTGATGAGATCAACATGATAATCCAAGAACCAGATACTCAAGATGTCCATAACCGGGGACACGAGTAACCATGATTAGTTTGTACACTCTACAGAGGTTTGTGCACTTTTCCCCACAAGACTTGATCTCCTCCGTTGGGATTCTCGCACTACATGGTGTTTGAGAAACGGAGGACCGAGACACAGTCTTTCAGAAGCATTAACTCTTTACTCTGGGTAGACAGTACCAACCTACATCCCCTACATCTGCTAGTCTACCACTGAAAGAGGTCACACAACATACTCAACTATGCTAGATCCCATAATAGCTTGTGGCTGCACACGGAAGTTTCTAGCATGGATAATCTTATGATCCCTTTGAGCCTGGGTGGCGGACCTTAGGATGATCACACGGAACCCCGGGATATCCTAGGACAACACTGGATTCTCCAGGTGCCCACAAGCAATCCACCCAGATGTGTATTCAAGTTGCCACCTTAAGTCAACCATTAATTAACAATACTCACATCTGTCATGGATACACTCACACAATCCACGTCTACTAGCATAGCATAGCAATATAAGCATATCGTAGATGTAACTCCCAAAGGTTTGATAATAAAACAGGGCAATAGGTTCTACCTCATCAACTACTTCCCAATACCCAAAAGTTATTTAGATCCTAACCATGCAGTGTCTGAGGGTTGAATCTAATGCATAAAAACTGGGTAGTAAGAGGTATGAACAAAGTGTTACTTGCCTTGCTGATGATCCGCAAAACCAAGAGACTCGTAGTAGCACGCTTCGCACTCGGGTACTCTATCGCAAACAAACAACCATACAATAAGCACTCAACTAGAAGCATGGGTAAAACTCAAATAAGAGATCTAACCAGAAAGTTCAACTTAAGAACTCCGCTTTGCAAAAAGAATCAAATCGAACGAAGCAACAAAACTCAAACTGCAAAAGAAACAAGATCCAATTACTAATCTGGACTTAGGTCAAATTTTACAGTACCAAAATCATTTTCAAGTTGATTAAAAAGAAAGAGGGCTTTGAGACGAAGATCTAGGCGCTTGAATCGCCTGATTCCGATAAACGAGCGAAAAGATAAACTAAAACTAAGATCCAGGCTGAAATCGCGATCGAAAATAATCGCGGAAAAACCCTGGAAAAGAAAACTGACGAACAGGCTAACGAATGAACGTTCACTATCTACGGCTAACAGGTGAACACCATTCATTAAAACGAACGAACGAGCACACGCTCGTTAAATAACTAAACCGAAAAAACCGAACTATCTAAAAAAACTAGACCTATGGTTCTAAAAAACGGAAGGAACCGAGAAAAACCGGCGGCGGCGGACGGAAACCGAACGGCGGCGGCGGCGCGATTCCACGGTGACGAGCGAGGCGGCAGGGCTCGGGTGCGGCTGCGGGATGGCGCGCGCGGCAGCGGCAGTGCTTGCAGCGGCGGCGGCGGCGGTAAGTGCGGCAGCGGCGGCTTGGTGGCGGGAGGCGGGGCTGGCGGTATTTAAAGGGGCGGAGAGAGGCTGCGGCGGCTCCGACTTGGAGAGGGGGTCGAGCGGCGGCGGCGCGAGCTCGGACTCCCTCGGGAGTCAGGCGAGGGCACGGTGGGGAGGCGGTGAGGCGGCTGGGCCGGCTGGGATTTCGGCCCGGTCGGTCCGAAGCGAAATATTTTTAATAAATAAATTCTGCCAAAACTAAACAAATCCTAGAAAATAAAATAAAAATCTAAAATTGTTAAAACAAAACTTCGCCATCTAAATAAAATATTTAGAACAAGATGAACATTTTCTTGGACTAAAAATACAATTTTTATAAATTCAAACAAAATTGCAATAAAACTCTGAATAAAATACTTATTTGATTTTAATATTTTTCCTCTAGTATTTCATCTATTTTGGGAAAGTCATTTTATCCCCTTTCTTTTTATTTTATATATGAAATATACGGAAAGAAAAATAATTAAACCAAACGATCATCTTTTCAAAATTTGAGAAAACTCAAATATGAAAATAACGAAGTCCCCAACTCTCTCTGCAGGTCCTTGAGTTGCGTAGAATTTCTAAGATCTACGAAAAATGCATAAAAATATGATATGCAAAGATGATCTAATATATAACATGCCAAATTGAAAATTTGGGATGTTACAAACCTACCCCCCCCTTAAGATGAATCTCTCCCTCGAGATTCGGGTTGGCTAGAAAATAGGTGTGGATGGTCCTTCTGTAGGTCTTCCTCTCTTTCCCAGGTTGCTTCCTCCTCGGTATGGTGGCTCCACTGAACTTTAAAGAACTTGATAACCTTGTTGTGTGTGACACGGTTGGCAAACTCAAGAATCTTCACTGGTTTCTCCTCATAAGTCAAATCGTTATCCAGCTGAATCGCCTCTAGTGGCACTGTGTCTCTCAGAGGAATATCAGCCATCTCTGCATGGCACTTCTTTAACTGGGAAACGTGGAACACATCGTGAACTCCTGACAATCCTTCAGGCAACTCCAGTTGTAAGCAACTTCTCCCATACGCTCCAAAACTTTGTATGGTCCCACAAAACGTGGTGCTAACTTTCCCTTAACTCCAAAACATTTAACTCCTCGAAGTGGGGACACACGAAGATATACTCTGTCTCCGACTTCATAAATGGTCTCCTTGTGTTTAGAATCCGCATAACTCTTCTGCCTGGACTGGGCTACCTGAGTCTATCGTGAATAAGCTTAACCTTCTCTTCAGACTCCTTAATCAAATCTGGTCCAAACAACTGACGGTCTCCAACTTCATCCCACAACAACGCTGTCCTGCACCTCCTTCCATACAAGGCTTCGAAAGGGCCATCTTTAGACCGGCTTGATAGCTGTTGTTGTAAGAGAACTCTGCATACGGCAAATTGTCGTCCCAACTAGATCCATAATCTAGCGCACAAGCTCTCAACATGTCCTCCAGAATCTGATTGACTCTCTCGGTCTGTCCATCTATCTGCGGATGAAAGGCTGTACTGAACTCTAGCCTGGTACCCAAAGTTTCATGCAACTGATTCCAGAACTTTGAGGTAAACTGGGTTCCTCTAACTAATACAATGGTCCTCGGAACTCCATGCAGACATATGATCCTGGTCATATATGTCTTTGCCAACTTCACACTGGTGTAAGTGGTCTTCACTAGGATGAAATGAGCTACCTTCGTCAATTGATCGACTACAACCCAAATCGAGTCACAGCCTGAACGAGTCCTGGGCAATCACGTGATAAAGTCCATGCCTAGCTTATCCCACTTCCATTCGGGTATTGGCAATGGCTGTAGCAATCCTGCTGGCTTCTGATGCTCTGCCTTCACTCTCTGACATACATCACAAACTGCTACATATTCCGCAATATCCTTCTTCATTCCGGTCCACCAGAAACTGTCCTTCAAATCCAGATACATCTTGGTATTTCCTGGGTGAATCGAATACGGTGAATCATGGGCCTCCTGCAGAATCAACTTCCTGATCTCCGGGTCATTAGGCACATATACGCGGTCTTCAGACCATAAAGTATCGTGCTCATCCTCACAAAATCCTTTGGCTTTCCTTTGCTCATCTTCTCCTTTATCTCGGCAATCTCCTTGTCCGTCTTCTGAGCTTCCCTGATTTTATTCATCAGAGTCGACTGAATTTTCAATGCTACTACAAAGCCTCTCGGAACTATTTCCAAACATAGCTCATGAAGATCCTCTGCTAACTCCTTGGGTAAATCTCCGGTCATGAGCGTATTGACATGACTCTTGCGACTCAACGCATCGGCTACTACATTAGCTTTTCCGGGATGATAATGCAACTTCATATCGTAATCCTTAATGAGCTCCAACCATCTCCTTTGCCTGAGATTCAACTCCTTCTCCGTGAAGATATACTTCAAACTCTTGTGATCCATGTACACCTCACAGTGGTTTCCGATGAGAAAATGTCACCATGTCTTCAACGCATGCACTACATCTGCTAACTCCAAATCGTGTGTAGCATAATTCAACTCATGGGGTTTAAGCTGACGTGAGGCATATGAAACTACTCTTCCATCCTGCATCAGTACTGATCGAAGTCCTCGATGTGAAGCGTCGCAATACACTAGATAATCCTTGCGTTGATCTGGAAGAATCAACACTGGAGCTGTAACCAAACGTTTCTTCAACTCCTGAAAACTGGCCTCACATTCCTCAGTCCATTTGAACTTGGTGTCCTTCTTCAACAACTCCGTCACGGGCTTTGCAATCTTAGAGAAATCCCGAACACCCCAGTACTAGTTACATGGGGGCAGAAGCCGACGACTAGCCAACTTTCAGATTTTTATAAACGGCCGCACAGAAGGTAATATTTTAAATCAACAAGCGTTATATAGGGCACACGAACTCGTTTTCGTATTACAGGATGACATGAGTACATTCATTTAAATATTGCATCCTTGGCACATTCCTCCGCCACAAGGCGGGCGCCTTTCTTAACACTGTCATAGTACTTCTCGGGGTGGCGGTCCTCCTTGTCCTTCGGTGGCCCCTCCGTCACCAGCTTCTCGGCATCCATCTTCACCCATTGCACTTTTGCGCGGGCAAAGGCCCGGCGGGCACCTTCAATGCAGACGGACCGCTTAACGACTTCAAGCTGCGGACATGCATTTACCATCCGCTTTACAGGGCCGAAGTAGCTGCTGGGCAGAGGCTCGCCAGGCCACAGCCGGACTATGAGGTCCTTGTCGGTGTCAAAACCGGCGGATCTCGGGTAGGGGGTCCCAATCTGTGCGTCTTAGGCTGATGGTAACAGGAAGCAAGGGACACAATGTTTACCCAGGTTCGGGCCCTCTCGATGAAGGTAAAACCCTACTTCCTGCTTGATTAATATTGAAGATATGAGTAGTACAAGAGTAGATCTATCACGAGATCGTAGAGGCTAAACCCTAAGAGCTAGCCTATTATGGTATGATTGTAATTGTGATCGGCCTTCTAAGGACCATCCTCTCTGATTTATATAGACACCGGAGAGGGCTAGGGTTTACATGGAGTCGGTTACAAGGAAGGAAACATAATATCCGGATCGCCAAGCTTGTCTTCCACGCAAAGGAGAGTCCCATCCGGACACGAGCCGAAGTCTTGAGTCTTGTATCTTGACGGTTCTATAGTCCGGACGATGTATATAGTCCGGCTGTCCGGATACCCCCTAATCCAGGACTCCCTCGGAGCCCCTGAACCAGGCTTCAATGACGATGAGTCCGGCGCGCAATCTTGTTTTCGGCATTGCAAGGCGGGTTCCTCCTCCGAATACTCCAATGTACCCATCATGACGAACAAT
The DNA here is from genome assembly GCF_002162155.2 of Triticum dicoccoides. Lineage (NCBI taxonomy): Eukaryota > Viridiplantae > Streptophyta > Magnoliopsida > Poales > Poaceae > Triticum > Triticum dicoccoides. The sequence continues at coordinate 671,868,761 of NC_041387.1, read as the reverse complement.
GTCCGGCATCTCATCAATGTTGTACTCCTCGGCTTCAGTGTTTCAATAATGACCATTTCCACGTGTCGAGCGAATGCGAGGAGTCGAGGCATTTTTGCATTTGCCACCCTCGGTCCTTCGGGCTAACCATCTATTTGAAGAGACGGGGGATTCCCAGATCCAAACTCTAGTCTCCCTCCTTGAGCAAGCATCCAACAGAGCACCCAAAAAAAACCATTCCAACATGGCCGGTCGTCGCAGCTCTTCTGCTCACTCCCCTTGCCCCAAGCCGGGGGACTGGGGAGAGTGTTCAATTTCTCATAGCTATTTGATAAAGTTACAAACCCAAGGGCTCCTCCCGCCGGCGTTCATGGTCCCTGTTCGAGCCGGAGTGGCCACCTATAACGGCGGAGAACAGGCGGAGAGATCCCCCAATCCGTCTCCAGAGGAGCGAATATGCCTAATTCCGCATCTGTTAAGGGGCGTCGGTTTCCTATTCATCCATTCCTTCGTGGGCTTCTGGAGTTCTACGGCCTCCAGTTGCACAACTTACCCCAGCCTCCATACTACATGTAGCAGGGTATGTCGCCCTTTGTGAGCTATTTCTAGGCTGTGAGGCTCATTTCGGATTGTGGAAGAAGTTGTTCTGCCTTGTCCCCCGCAACCAGGGAGAATCCCTATGTCAAGTGGGCGGGGCCGAAGTATGGCGTATCGCTGAGACCGGATACCTATCCGGTACTCCCAAGAAGGCACCAGATAACTGGGCTTCAGAGTGGTTTTATATTGACGACGCTCCCCTTCCTGATCCAGTCCGGACGGGACTCACCAAGTTCAGTAACACCCCGCTGAGGGCACATCTAAGCTGGCGCCCCCGAGGCCCCCAAGAAGAGGATTCCAGGGAAGTACATTTCCTGATGAGCAGGATAAAGTTACTGGCCAAATCCGGACTGATGATAGTCGAGGTGATGGCAATATGCATAATGTGGGGAGTGCAACCGCTTCAATATCAGAGCAATCCCATGTGGCACTACAACAGGACAGATGATGCCACCCGCTGTGGCCGTAAGGGTCCGGACTCCCCCACCGCTCTGGCGAGGATACTGTCCGACCTGTACAAAGGAGAAGAGGAAGACTTCCTCCATATCAAACCGCGGGACGGATTCTCCATGTACAATCCCCCAAACTGGGTAAGTCATCATTTATTTTATCCCTTCACTTATTGTGGCGTTCTTTGCTAAAGTTACCCGCATCAACATTTCCGAGCAGGAACTGGGGAGGGCCGTAGAAGGAATCTCCAGCCCTTCCCCGCAGCCAGAGGACCCCGGAAGGGCCCTGGATCCAGGACTCGAAGAAGACCCATATGCGGCCGTGGAGCTTGTTGACGGGATATTTTATCGGGCGAGCCGTGACGGCGCCTCGGTGGCCATTACTGCCGATTATCCTGGACTGCTACCCTCGTCGCGCGTAAGCCAAGCCGAAGACTCGATCCTCCGAAGAGGACTCTTCCCTGATGTCACGCCTTATCCCTGAAGTGTCGTGTTGTTGCAGAAGCGACGTTCGGAACACAGGGCCGAGCCCCTAGGGACCTATCAGCCATAGGCGTCCGGATTGGGCAGGCTCAAGAGGAAGGCGGTTAGGACCGACACGCCCTTACAGAGGTAAGGAAACCACCTGTCATGTAATTTGTTGTTATTTGAAGTATAACAGTGCCCTTTTACATCCTAGCAGGAAGAGGAGTATCCGGACTGTATCCGGAGATCCTGCCAACCATGCCTCCACCAGTCGGGCTCCAGGACCAACTTCGAGAGAGGAGGCGGACGTAGGAGGACAGAGGACGTAGATATGCTCTCTGCCACAAATTCGGAAGTAGAGAGTGCCATGCATCACCGGCGTCGACGGGTCGTGCTTCGCAACAACATCTTTTCCGAAGAGGCATTTAATGCTTTCAATTCGGGAGATGCATACATCCGAGCTGCTCAAAGCGGACTCGCCCGGGCGACAGTCGAGTATACCAAAGATATACGGGTAAGAAAGTTTGATGAGCATGTATAGTAGTAGCCCCTGAGACTTGAAACGGTTGAAACAATAGTTTTAAGTATCAATATATGCGCAGGTTCTTGTAGATAAGAATGAGCAATTGTCTCGGGAGCTAGAGGAGTGCAAGACCCAACTGAGGGCCACAGTTGCCAAGCTAGAGGAATCCCAGAAGGCCTCATATAGTAACATTTATCTCAATTATATGGAAATGCACCAGTTGGCAGCTGGCTGATATGACAAATTTAACAGAAAGTTCTGTAGACAACCCCGGACTAAATCCGGAGGGCGGGAGGGATGACGAGTCGCATCTCCAGAGGCAACTAAAGGCCGGCGAGCGCGTTCTTACGCAAGTTAAGCAGGAGAAGAATGCTCTCCAAGATGCCAATGTTCGACTGGATGTAGAATTGAAAGACGTCTGTGCGCAACTGGCGGACTCCGTAAAGGAGAACAAAAGGCTTCACTGCGGCATTTATGGTAAGTGCTTAGATGAACTTTAGCATAGTTCAGCGAGGAAGTATATTGAAAAAGTTGTGTTTGTAGGAATGCTAACGGGTCGCCCTGAGGAGGAGATGCCCGCATCTGCAGGTGACTTACTGCGGGACCTCTCACAACTGCACGAGTGAGCTCGACAGGTGATGTAGGGCATTGCGCAGTCTCCGTGGCCATCAAGCTCCCCGCCAAATGGCATGGGGGGGGGCTTGTGGACATGCTTCAAGGAGCATGGCGGCTCTTCCGTTTGTGGAAGATATCAGCCTGCCGGCAAGGTGCAAGAGAAGCATGGGCTATGGTGAAGACGTGCTACACCAAACTGGACCCGAACCATATGGACGAAGTTGGACCGGCCGGGTCAGATGGGCAAGAAATTCCCGTGAGTCTGGTATATGACCAGGTGGCGTTAGCCGCAAAGTATTCTCAACATGATTGTAAGCTAAATAGCATGTTGGATGGTATAGAGGATGAATATAATCAGTCCAAATGACTGTGTAATTTGATGGACATAAGTAGCCCCTAGCCGGATTAAAATCATTTGTCATGGCGGACCTTTTCGCTTCAGCCCCCGGATCCTAAAGTCCGGGATGTGTCCGAATACCCGCTCGGTTATACAAAACCGGAGTATGCGTGGAGACCAGGCTTAGGGGTCATAAGTGCTTGAACAGACAAGTACCCAACTAGTTATGTTATATTACATGGATAGTAAGAAACATCTTCCAGGGAGAATAGTTCCATTAAGGGTTCATTTCCCTGGGTAAGCATGTGTGAAGGCACATGTCTGGACTGCGAATCAAAGCGCAGGAGAAAAAACTTCTGGGGATTAATGTTATGATAAACGAAGACATCTTTTGTTCACCGACCGAATATTCTCTTAAGGAAACTAGCTTTCGGCTTCACCCAGTCTGAGGTACACATCCGGCTCAACCGGCAGTAACAATCGCAGAGGTGCTCCCCTTATGCCCTAGCCAAATTAACGGGAACGTAGGGCATAAACACAGGAGCCAGGCAACCCAGCTTGTCCACGTCTTAAGTCATATCGATGCATATAATGGTGAATAAAAGGCACACATGGAAAATACATGTATGATGGGTAAAAAGCCCTTTAGAGTAAGTTATGTTTAGCTTCCGTATAGGAGCCCCCAGGTATTGCTTGCACACAAAGTGCGGCCAGAATAATCTGGGAATCCGCACTGTATTAAATACTTCGTGTGAAGAGAAAAAGATCGAGAAAGGAAAAAAAGGGGGGAAGCATAATTGAAAAAGGAGGGTTAAGGAGACGAACACTCAGTTCGGCGCTAGGCGTAGAATCTCCGGAGTCTGGCCGCGTTCCATGGGTTCGGCTCGAGTCTGTTATCAGATGCATTACATAAGCGGTATACTCCTCCAGTGAGAACTTTGTCGATGATGAAGGGGCCTTCCCACTTGGGTTTGAGCTTGTCCTTCTTCTTCTCCGGTAAGCATAGAATGAGTTCGCCAATATTATAAGTTTTGGCCCGCACTTATATGCTTTGGTATCGTCGAGCCTGTTGCTGATAGAATGCGGAACGGGCCTTAGCGACATCGCGCTCCTCCTCCAGGGCATCCAAATTATCCTGCCGATCTAACTCGGCTTCCTTCTCTTCGTACATGCGTACGCGTGGCGAATCATGTATTATGTCGCAAGGTAGTACTGCTTCCGCACCGTGCACCACAAAAAATGGTGTATATCCGGTGGTGCGATTCGGCGTGGTCCGCAGCCCCCAGAGTACGGAGTCGAGCTCCTCGACCCAATGAGTATCCGACTCTGTCAAGGATCGCACTAGTCTGGGTTTGATGCCGCTCATGATGAGACCGTTTGCCCGTTCGACCTAGCCATTTGTTTGAGGATGGTAGACGGAAGCATAGTCGAGCTTAATGCCCATTTTGCCGCACCAAGATTTCACCTCATCGGCCGTGAAATTTGAGCCATTATCGGTGATGATGTTGTGGGGGACACCGTATCAGTGTACGACCCCGGATATAAAGTCTATCACTGGTCCGGATTCAGCCGTTTTCACTGGTTTGGCTTCTATCCATTTGGTGAACTTGTCTACCATGACCAATAATTTTTTTTATTGTGGCTTCCCCCTTTAAGGGGTCCAACCATATCAAGCCCCCAGACCGCGAAGGGCCAAGTTATGGGGATTGTTTGGAGAGCGGTAGGGGGCATATGACTCTGATTGGCAAAGAGCTGGCAACCGACGCAGTGTTGGACAAGGTACTGTGCGTCTGCTCGGGCTGTCGGCCAATAGAAACCTGTACAGAAGGCTTTGCTGACTAATGCTCGAGCCGCAGCGTGGTGCCCGCCCAGTCCGGCATGGATTTCAGCCAAGAGCTGCCGCCCTTCCTCTTCGGAGATGCACCTTTGGAGCACTCTGGTGACACTTTTCTTATAGAGTTCCCCTTCATGGACCTTGTAAGCTTTAGAACGCCAAATGATGCAGCATGCTTCATTTTGGTCTTCGGGGAGCTCCTACCTATTTAGGTAGGCCAAGAAAGGCTCAGTACACGGGGCGATAACAACCATTATTTCGTGGGCTGACGATGTTATTTCGGTGGTGGAGCCTCCGATCATGTCTGATAGTTCGGAATCTGGGGATGTATTCAGATCCGTGATAGTATTGCCGGAATCCCCTTCCCATACCACGGATGGCTTGAACAGCCTTTCCAGGAATATGTTAGGTGGGACAGGGTCGCGTTTAGCGCCGATGCGGGCAAGGACATCTGCCGCTTGATTGTTTTCTCGAGCCACATGGTGGAATTCGAGCCCCTCGAACCGAGCTGACATTTTAAGGATGGCATTATTTACAGTAGGCCGCCATTTTCGGATCCTTGGCATCAAAGTCTCCGTTTATTTGTGATATTGCGAGGTTTGAATCCCTGCGCACTTCTAGGCGTTGAATGCCCATAGAGACTGCCATCCGAAGACCATGCAACAGAGCCTCATATTCGGCTACATTGTTGAAGTCTGTGTATAATATTTGGAGGACATATTGGAGCGTGTCTCCGGTGGGAGATGTCAGGACTACGCCCGCTCCCAGTCCGGCCAGCATTTTAGAGCCGTCGAAGTGCATGATCTAGTTAGAGTATGCGCCGTACTATTTAGGGAGTTCGGCCTCCGTCCATTCGGCGACAAAGTCAGCTAATACTTGCGACTTGATAGCCCGTCGAGGCTTGTATATTATATCGAACGGAAGGAGCTCAATGGCCCATTTGGCGATCCGGCCCATGGCATCGCTGTTATTTATTATATCATTTAGTGGTACTTTGGAGGCCACCGTAATCGAACACTCCTGAAAGTAGTGTCGTAGCTTTCGGGATGCCATGAAGACCGCGTATGCTATTTTTTGATAGTGTGGGTATCGGGATTTGCATGGGGTGAGGACCATGGGTACGTAATAAACCAGCTTCTGTAGCGGGAATTTGTATCCGTCAACCTCTCGTTCAACGACGAGTACTGTGCTTACAACTTGATGTGTTGCAGCTATGTATAGCAGCATAGGTTCGCCGATATTTGGCGCTGTTAGGACTAGATTATTGGCCAATAAGGTCTTTATTTCATCGAGTCCGGCCGCGGCTACATCCATCCACACGAAGTGTTCGGTGCGCCGAAGAAGGCGGTAAAGAGGCAATGCCTTTTCTCCTAACCTGGAGATAAAGCGGCTCAAAGCAGCCACGCATCCAGCTAGTTTCTGGATGTGTTTGAGGTCTGTTGGTATAGCCAACTGCGACAGAGCTCGGATTTTTGCCGGATTAGCTTCAATTCCTCTATTGGAAACGATGAAGCCCAGCAGTTTTCCAGAGGGGACGCCGAAAACGCATTTCTCCGGATTCAGCTTGATGTCGTATGTTCGTAGGTTGTTGAACGTAAGCCTCAAGTCATCTATTAGGGTTTCGACGTGTCTTGTTTTTATGACTACGTCGTCCACGTATGCCTCCACTGTTTTGCCGATTTGCTTTTCCAGGCATGTTTGAATCATGCCTTGATAGATTGCTCTGGCATTCTTAAGCCCGAAAGGCATAGTGTTGAAGCAGAAAGGGCCATATGGCATTATGAAAGTTGTTGCAGCTTGGTCGGACTCTGCCATCTTTATTTGATGGTATCCAGAGTATGCGTCGAGGAAACACAGCGAGTCGTGTCCAGCTGTGGCATTGATGATTTGATCGATGCGAGGGAGGGGAAAGGGATCCTTGGGGCAAGCCCTGTTAAGGTCTTTAAAGTCGACGCACAGGCGCCAGGATTTGTCCTTCTTTGGTACCATTACCAAGTTTGCCAGCCAATCCGGATGTTTGATATCTCTGATGAATCCGGCCTCAAGTAGCTTGGCTAGCTCCTCCCCCATGGCTTGCCGTTTGGGCTCCGAAAATCGCCTTAGGGTCTGTTTAATAGGTTTGTATCCCTTCAGTATGTTAAGGATGTGTTCGGCCAATTCGCGTGGGACGCCCGGCATGTCTGATGGGTGCCAGGCGAAGATATCCCAATTCTCGCGTAATAAGTCACGCAGTGCGATGTCCATAGCGGGGTTCAACTGTGTCCCGATGGAAGCTGTCTTCATGGGGTCCATTGGGTGGACTTGGAATTTGACTATCTCATCTGCGGGTATAAATGAGGTGGACTTGGGTCGCTTGTCGAGTATCACGTCATCCCTGTCCACGGTGGCGCGCAGCGTTGTTAATTCTTCTGCCGCTAGGGCTTCGGATAGTGCTTCCAAGGCTAGTGCTGCGGTTTTGTTTTCGGTGCGGAGTGCGATGTCCGGATCACTAGCTAGAGTGATGATTCCATTGGGTCCGGGCATTTTGAGCTTCATATACCCGTAATGGGGTATGGCTTGAAAGCTTGCAAACGCGTCCCGCCCTAGAAGGGCATGGTATCCGCTGTCAAAAGGGGCCACTTGGAAGGTGATTTCTTCGGACCTGTAATTCTCTGGGGTGCCGAATACCACATTGAGTGTGATTTTTCCCGCACACTGTGCCTCCCGACTAGGGATAATTCCCCTGAAGGTTGTGCCGCTTTGTTCTGTTGGAAATATGCCCTAGAGGCAATAATAAAAGGGTTATTATTATATTTCTTTGTTCATGATAATTGTCTTTTATTCATGCTATAACTGTATTATCCGGAAATCGTAATACACGTGTGAATACATAGACCATAACATGTCCCTAGTGAGCCTCTAGTTGACTAGCTCGTTGGTCGATGGATAGTCATGGTTTCTGACTATGGACATTAGATGTCATTGACAACGGGATCACATCATTAGGAGAATGATGTGATGGACGAGACCCAATCCTAAGCATAGCACAAGATCGTGTAGTTCGTTTTGCTAGAGCTTTTCCAATGTCAAGTATCTCTTCCTTAGACCATGAGATCGTGTAACTCCCGGATACCGTAAGAGTGCTTTAGGTGTACCAAACGTCACAACGTAACTGGGTGACTATACTGGTGCACTACAGGTATCTCCGAAAGTGTCTGTTGGGTTGACACGGATCGAGACTCGGATTTGTCACTCCGTATGACAGAGAGGTATCTCTGGGCCCACTCGGTAATGCATCATCACAATGAGCTCAAAGTGACCAAGTGTTTGGTCACGGGATCATGCATTACGGTATGAGTAAAGTGACTTGCCGGTAACGAGACTGAACGAGGTATTGGGATACCGACGATCGAGTCTCGGGCATGTAACATACCGAATGACAAAGGGAATTGTATACTGGGTTGTTCTAATCCTCGACATCGTGGTTCATCCGATGAGATCATCGAGGAGCATGTGGGAGCCAACATGGGTATCCAGATCCCGCTGTTGGTTATTGCCCGAGAGCCGTCTCGGTCATGACTACGTGTCTCCCGAACCCGTAGGGTCTACACACTTAAGGTTCGGTGACGCTAGGGTTGTATGAATATGAGTATGCAGTATACCGAATGTTGTTCGGAGTCCCGGATGAGATCCCGGACGTCACGAGGAGTTTCGGAATAGTTCGGAGGTAAAGAATTGTATATAGGAAGTGGTATTTCGGCCATCGGGAAAGTTTCGGGGTTACCCGGTATTGTACCGGGACCACCGGAAGGGTCCCGGGGGTCCACCGGGTGGGGCCACCCATCCCGGAGGGCCCCATGGGCTGAAGTGGGAGGGGAGCCAGCTCATAGTGGGCTGGTGCGCCCCCTAGGCCCACCCCCTGCGCCTAGGGTTGAAACCCTAGGGGGGGGCGCACCACATGCCTTGGGGGGCACTCCTTCCCCCTTGGCCGCCGCCACCTTGGGAGATTGAATCTCCCAGGGCCGGCGCCCCCCCCCCTGGGGCCCTATATAAAGGGAGGGGGGAGAGGGGCAGCCGCACCCTGAAGTCCTGGCGCCCCTCCCCCTGCTACACCTCTTCCTCCTCCGTCACGTGCTTGGCGAAGCCCTGCCGGAGTGCTGTTGTTCCACCACCACCACGCCGTTGTGCTGCTGCTGGAGCCATCATCATCAACCTCTCCTTCCCCCTTGCTGGATCAAGAAGGAGGAGACGTCACACGCTCCGTACGTGTGTTGAACGCGGAGGTGCCGTCCGTTCGGCGCTAGGATCTCCGGTGATCTGAATCACGACGAGTACGACTCCATCATCACCGCTCCCTCTAACGCTTCCGTACGCGATCTACAAGTGGTATGTAGATGCAAACTCACTCCCTTGACTCGTTGCTTAGATGAACTCATAGATGGATCTTTGTGAAACCGTAGGAAAAATTTTAATTTTCTGCAACGTTCTCCAACAGTGGCATCATGAGCTAGGTCTATGCGTAGTTCTCTATTGCACGAGTAGAACACAATTTTGTTGTGGGCGTAGATCTTGTCAACTTGCTTGCCGCTACTAGTCTTATCTTGCTTCAGCGGTATTGTGGGATGAAGCGGCCCGGACCAACCTTACACGTACGCTTATGTGAGACCGGTTCCACCGACTAACATGCACTAGTTGCATAAGGTGGCTGGCGGGTGTCTGTCTCTCCCACTTTAGTTGGAGCGGATTCGATGAAAAGTGTCCTTATGAAGGGTAAATAGAAGTTGACAAAATCACGTTGTGGTTATTCGTAGGTAAGAAAACGTTCTTGCTAGAACCCAATTGCAGCCACGTAAAAGATGCAATAACAATTAGAGGACGTCTAACTTGTTTTTGCAGCAATTGTCATGTGATGTGATATGGCCAGAAGTTGTGATGAATGATGAATGATATATTGTGATGTATGAGATCATGTTCTTGTAATAGGAATCACGACTTGCATGTCGATGAGTATGACAACCGGCAGGAGCCATAGGAGTTGTCTTTATTTTTTGTATGACCTGCGTGTCATTGAAGAACGCCATGTAAACTACTTTACTTTATTGCTAAATGCGTTAGTCATAGAAGTAGAAGTAGTCGTTGGCGTGACAACTTCATGAAGACACGATGATGGAGATCATGATGATGGAGATCATGGTGTCATGCCGGTGACAAGATGATCATGGAGCCCCGAAGATGAAGATCAAAGGAGCTATATGATATTGGCCATATCATGTCACTACTTTATATAATTGCATGTGATGTTTATTATGTTTTATGCATCTTGTTTACTTAGAACGACGGTAGTAAATAAGATGATCCCTTGCAACAATTTCAAGAAGTGTTCTCCCCTAACTGTGCACCGTTGCTAAAGTTCGTCGTTTCGAAGCACCACGTGATGATCGGGTGTGATAGATCCTTACGTTCACATACAACGGGTGTAAGACAGTTTTACACATGCAAAACACTTAGGGTTAACTTGACGAGCCTAGCATGTACAGACTGAAGGAAATATGCCCTAGAGGCAATAATAAAGTTATTATTTATTTCCTTATAATCATGATAAATGTTTATTATTCATGCTAGAATTGTATTTTCCGGAAACATAATACATGTGTGAATACATAGACAAACAGAGAGTCACTAGTATGCCTCTACTTGACTAGCTCGTTAATCAAAGATGGTTATGTTTCCTAACCATGAACAATAAGTTGTTATTTGATTAACGAGGTCACATCATTAGTAGAATGATCTGATTGACATGACCCATTCCATTAGCTTAGCACCTGATCGTTTAGTATGTTGCTATTGCTTTCTTCATGACTTATACATGTTCCTACGACTATGAGATTATGTAACTCCCGTTTACCGGAGGAACACTTTTGGGTACTACCAAACGTCACAACGTAAATGGGTGATTATAAAGGAGTACTACAGGTGTCTCCAATGGTCGATGTTGGGTTGGCGTATTTCGAGATTAGGATTTGTCACTCCGATTGTCGGAGAGGTATCTCTGGGCCCTCTCGGTAATACACATCACATAAGCCTTGCAAGCATTACAACTAATATGTTAGTTGTGAGATGATGTATTACGGAACGAGTAAAGAGACTTGCCGGTAACGAGATTGAACTAGGTATTGGATACCGACGATCGAATCTCGGGCAAGTAACATACCGATGACAAAGGGAACAACGTATGTTGTTATGCGGTCTGACCGATAAAGATCTTCGTAGAATATGTAGGAGCCAATATGGGCATCCAGGTCCCGCTATTGGTTATTGACCAGAGACATGTCTCGGTCATGTCTACATTGTTCTCGAACCCGTAGGGTCCGCACGCTTAAGGTTACGATGACAGTTATATTATGAGTTTATGCATTTTGATGTACCGAAGGTTGTTCGGAGTCCCGGATGTGATCACGGACATGACGAGGAGTCTCGAAATGGTCGAGACGTAAAGATTGATATATTGGAAGCCTATGTTTGGACATCGGAAGTGTTCCGGGTGAAATCGGGATTTTACCGGGTTACCGGGAGGTTACCGGACCCCCCCGGGAGCCATATGGGCCATCATGGGCCTTAGTGGAAAGGAGAAAGGGGCAGCCCAAGGTGGCTGCGCCTCTTTCCCCTCCCCTAGTCCTATTAGGACTAGGAGAAGGTGGCCGGCCCCCCTCTCTCCCTTCCCCTCCGAGGAATCCTAGTTGGACTAGGATTGGGGGGAGGAATCCTACTCCCAGAGGGAGTAGGACTCTCCTGCGCCTCCCTCTTTGGCCGGCCAGCCTCCCCTCCTCTCCTCCTTTATATACGGAGGCAGGGGCACCTCTAAACACACAAGTTTACACAAGTTGATCCACGTGATCGATTCCTTAGCCGTGTGCGGTGCCCCCTGCCACCATATTCCTCGATAATACTGTAGCGGAGTTTAGGCGAAGCCCTGCTGCTGTAGTTCATCAAGATCGTCACCACGCCGTCGTGCTGACGAAACTCTTCCCCGACACTTTGCTGGATCGGAGTCCGGGGATCGTCATCGAGCTGAACGTGTGCTCGAACTCGGAGGTGCCGTAGTTTCGGTGCTTGATCGGTTGGATCGTGAAGACGTACGACTACTTCCTCTATTTCGTGTCATTGCTTCCGCAGTCGGTCTGCGTTGGGTACGTAGACAACACTCTCCTCTCGTTGCTATGCATCACATGATCCTGTGTGCGCGTAGGAAATTTTTTTGAAATTACTACGAAACCCAACAGTGGCATCCGAGCCTAGGTTAATGATGTTGATGTTATATGCACGAGTAGAACACAAGTGAGTTGTGGACGATACAAGTCATACTGCCTACCAGCATGTCATATTTTGGTTCAGCGGTATTGTTGGACGAGACGACCCGGACCAACCTTACGCGTACGCTTACGCGAGACCGGTTCCCTCGACGTGCTTTGCACAGAGATGGCTTGCGGGCGACTGCCTCTCCAACTTTAGTTGAACCAAGTATGGCTACGCCCGGTCCTTGCGAAGGTTAAAACGGAGTCTATTTGACAAACTATCGTTGTGGTTTTGATGCGTAGGTGAGATTGGTTCTTATTTAAGCCCGTAGCAGCCACGTAAAACATGCAACAACAAAGTAGAGGACGTCTAACTTGTTTTTGCAGGGCATGTTGTGATGTGATATGGTCAAGGCATGATGCTGAATTTTATTGTATGAGATGATCATGTTTTGTAACCAAGTTATCGGCAACTGGCAGGAGCCATATGGTTGTCGCTTTATTGTATGCAATGCAATCGCGATGTAATGCTTTACTTTATTACTAAACGGTAGTGATAGTCGTGGAAGCATAAGATTGGCGAGACGACAACGATGCTACGATGGAGATCAAGGTGTCGCGCCGGTGACGATGGTGATCATGACGGTGCTTCGGAGATGGAGATCACAAGCACAAGATAATGATGGCCATATCATATCACTTATATTGATTGCATGTGATGTTTATCTTTTTATGCATCTTATCTTGCTTTGATTGACGGTAGCATTATAAGATGATCTCTCACTAAATTATCGAGAAGTGTTCTCCCTGAGTATGCACCGTTGCAAAAGTTCTTCGTGCTGAGACACCACGTGATGATCGGGTGTGATAGGCTCTACGTTCAAATACAACGGGTGCAAAACAGTTGTGCACGCAGAATACTCAGGTTAAACTTGACGAGCCTAGCATATGCAGATATGGCCTCGGAACACGGAGACCGAAAGGTCGAGCGTGAATCATATAGTAGATATGATCAACATAATGATGTTCACCGATGAAACTACTCCATCTCATGTGATGATCGGACATGGTTTAGTTGATTTGGATCACGTGATCACTTAGAGGATTAGAGGGATGTCTATCTAAGTGGGAGTTCTTTAATAATATGATTAATTGAACTTAAAATTTATCATGAACTTAGTCCCTGATAGTATCTTGCTTGTTTATGTTGATTGTAGATAGATGGCTCGTGCTGTTGTTCCGTTAAATTTTAATGCGTTCCTTGAGAAAGCAAAGTTGAAAGATGATGGTAGCAATTACACGGACTGGGTCCGTAACTTGAGGATTATCCTCATTGCTGCACAGAAGAATTACGTCCTGGAAGCACCGCTGGGTGCCAGGCCTGCTGCTGGAGCAACGCCAGATGTTATGAACGTCTGGCAGAGCAAAGCTGATGACTACTCGATAGTTCAGTGTGCCATGCTTTACGGCTTAGAATCGGGACTTCAACGACGTTTTGAACGTCATGGAGCATATGAGATGTTCCAGGAGTTGAAGTTAATATTTCAAGCAAATGCCCGGATTGAGAGATATGAAGTCTCCAATAAGTTCTATAGCTGCAAGATGGAAGAGAACAGTTCTGTCAGTGAGCATATACTCAAAATGTCTGGGTATAATAATCACTTGATTCAATTGGGAGTTAATCTTCCAGATGATTGCGTCATTGACAGAATTCTCCAATCACTGCCACAGGAGTCTCGAAATGGTCGAGACGTAAAGATTGATATATTGGAAGCCTATGTTTGGAAATCGGAAGTGTTCCGGGTGAAATCGGGATTTTACCGGGTTACCGGGAGGTTACCGGAACCCCCCGGGAGCCATATGGGCCATCATGGGCCTTAGTGGAAAGGAGAAAGGGGCAGCCCAAGGTGGCTGCGCCTCTTTCCCCTCCCCTAGTCCTATTAGGACTAGGAGAAGGTGGCCGGCCCCCCTCTCTCCCTTCCCCTCCGAGGAATCCTAGTTGGACTAGGATTGGGGGGAGGAATCCTACTCCCAGAGGGAGTAGGACTCTCCTGCGCCTCCCTCTTTGGCCGGCCAGCCTCCCCTCCTCTCCTCCTTTATATACGGAGGCAGGGGCACCTCTAAACACACAAGTTGACACAAGTTGATCCACGTGATCGATTCCTTAGCCATGTGCGGTGCCCCCTGCCACCATATTCCTCGATAATACTGTAGCGGAGTTTAGGCGAAGCCCTGCTGCTGTAGTTCATCAAGATCGTCACCACGCCGTCGTGCTGACGAAACTCTTCCCCGACACTTTGCTGGATCGGAGTCCGGGGATCGTCATCGAGCTGAACGTGTGCTCGAACTCGGAGGTGCCGTAGTTTCGGTGCTTGATCGGTTGGATCGTGAAGACGTACGACTACTTCCTCTACGTCGTGTCATTGCTTCCGCAGTCGGTCTGCGTTGGGTACGTAGACAACACTCTCCTCTCGTTGCTATGCATCACATGATCCTGTGTGCGCGTAGGAAAATTTTTGAAATTACTACGAAACCCAACAGTGGCATCCGAGCCTAGGTTAATGATGTTGATGTTATATGCACGAGTAGAACACAAGTAAGTTGTGGACGATACAAGTCATACTGCCTACCAGCATGTCATATTTTGGTTCAGCGGTATTGTTGGACGAGACGACCCGGACCAACCTTACGCGTACGCTTACGCGAGACCGGTTCCCTCGACGTGCTTTGCACAGAGATGGCTTGCGGGCGACTGCCTCTCCAACTTTAGTTGAACCAAGTATGGCTACGCCCGGTCCTTGCGAAGGTTAAAACGGAGTCTATTTGACAAACTATCGTTGTGGTTTTGATGCGTAGGTGAGATTGGTTCTTACTTAAGCCCGTAGCAGCCACGTAAAACATGCAACAACAAAGTAGAGGACGTCTAACTTGTTTTTGCAGGGCATGTTGTGATGTGATATGGTCAAGGCATGATGCTGAATTTTATTGTATGAGATGATCATGTTTTGTAACCAAGTTATCGGCAACTGGCAGGAGCCATATGGTTGTCGCTTTATTGTATGCAATGCAATCGCGATGTAATGCTTTACTTTATTACTAAATGTTAGTGATAGTCGTGGAAGCATAAGATTGGCGAGACGACAACGATGCTACGATGGAGATCAAGGTGTCGCGCCGGTGACGATGGTGATCATGACGATGCTTCGGAGATGGAGATCACAAGCACAAGATAATGATGGCCATATCATATCACTTATATTGATTGCATGTGATGTTTATCTTTTTATGCATCTTATCTTGCTTTGATTGACGGTAGCATTATAAGATGATCTCTCACTAAATTATCAAGAAGTGTTCTCCCTGAGTATGCACCGTTGCAAAAGTTCTTCGTGCTGAGACACCACGTGATGATCGGGTGTGATAGGCTCTACGTTCAAATACAACGGGTGCAAAACAGTTGCGCACGCAGAATACTCAGGTTAAACTTGACGAGCCTAGCATATGCAGATATGGCCTCGGAACACGGAGACCGAAAGGTCGAGCGTGAATCATATAGTAGATATGATCAACATAATGATGTTCACCGATGAAACTACTCCATCTCACGTGATGATCGGATATGGTTTAGTTGATTTGGATCACGTGATCACTTAGAGGATTAGAGAGATGTCTATCTAAGTGGGAGTTCTTTAATAATATGATTAATTGAACTTAAAATTTATCATGAACTTAGTCCCTGATAGTATCTTGCTTGTTTATGTTGATTGTAGATAGATGGCTCGTGCTGTTGTTCCGTTAAATTTTAATGCGTTCCTTGAGAAAGCAAAGTTGAAAGATGATGGTAGCAATTACACGGACTGGGTCCGTAACTTGAGGATTATCCTCATTGCTGCACAGAAGAATTACGTCCTGGAAGCACCGCTGGGTGCCAGGCCTGCTGCTGGAGCAACGCCAGATGTTATGAACGTCTGGCAGAGCAAAGCTGATGACTACTCGATAGTTCAGTGTGCCATGCTTTACGGCTTAGAATCGGGACTTCAACGACGTTTTGAACGTCATGGAGCATATGAGATGTTCCAGGAGTTGAAGTTAATATTTCAAGCAAATGCCCGGATTGAGAGATATGAAGTCTCCAATAAGTTCTATAGCTGCAAGATGGAAGAGAACAGTTCTGTCAGTGAGCATATACTCAAAATGTCTGGGTATAATAATCACTTGATTCAATTGGGAGTTAATCTTCCAGATGATTGCGTCATTGACAGAATTCTCCAATCACTGCCACAGGAGTCTCGAAATGGTCGAGACGTAAAGATTGATATATTGGAAGCCTATGTTTGGAAATCGGAAGTGTTCCGGGTGAAATCGGGATTTTACCGGGTTACCGGGAGGTTACCGGAACCCCCCGGGAGCCATATGGGCCATCATGGGCCTTAGTGGAAAGGAGAAAGGGGCAGCCCAAGGTGGCTGCGCCTCTTTCCCCTCCCCTAGTCCTATTAGGACTAGGAGAAGGTGGCCGGCCCCCCTCTCTCCCTTCCCCTCCGAGGAATCCTAGTTGGACTAGGATTGGGGGGAGGAATCCTACTCCCAGAGGGAGTAGGACTCTCCTGCGCCTCCCTCTTTGGCCGGCCAGCCTCCCCTCCTCTCCTCCTTTATATACGGAGGCAGGGGCACCTCTAAACACACAAGTTGACACAAGTTGATCCACGTGATCGATTCCTTAGCCATGTGCGGTGCCCCCTGCCACCATATTCCTCGATAATACTGTAGCGGAGTTTAGGCGAAGCCCTGCTGCTGTAGTTCATCAAGATCGTCACCACGCCGTCGTGCTGACGAAACTCTTCCCCGACACTTTGCTGGATCGGAGTCCGGGGATCGTCATCGAGCTGAACGTGTGCTCGAACTCGGAGGTGCCGTAGTTTCGGTGCTTGATCGGTTGGATCGTGAAGACGTACGACTACTTCCTCTACGTCGTGTCATCGCTTCCGCAGTCGGTCTGCGTTGGGTACGTAGACAACACTCTCCTCTCGTTGCTATGCATCACATGATCCTGTGTGCGCGTAGGAAATTTTTGAAATTACTACGAAACCCAACAGTGGTATCAGAGCCTGGTTATTGATGTTGATGTTATATGCACGAGTATAACACAAGTAAGTTGTGGACGATACAAGTCATACTGCCTACCAGCATGTCATATTTTGGTTCGGCGGTATTGTTGGACGAGACGACCCAGACCAACCTTACGCGTACGCTTACGCGAGACCGGTTCCCTCGACGTGCTTTGCACAGAGATGGCTTGCGGGCGACTGTCTCTCCAACTTTAGTTGAACCAAGTATGGCTACGCCCGGTCCTTGCGAAGGTTAAAACGGAGTCTATTTGACAAACTATCGTTGTGGTTTTGATGCGTAGGTGAGATTGGTTCTTACTTAAGCCCGTAGCAGCCACGTAAAACATGCAACAACAAAGTAGAGGACGTCTAACTTGTTTTTGCAGGGCATGTTGTGATGTGATATGGTCAAGGCATGATGCTGAATTTTATTGTATGAGATGATCATGTTTTGTAACCAAGTTATCGGCAACTGGCAGGAGCCATATGGTTGTCGCTTTATTGTATGCAATGCAATCGCGACGTAATGCTTTACTTTATTACTAAACGGTAGTGATAGTCGTGGAAGCATAAGATTGGCGAGACGACAACGATGCTACGATGGAGATCAAGGTGTCGCGCCGGTGACGATGGTGATCATGACGGTGCTTCGGAGATGGAGATCACAAGCACAAGATAATGATGGCCATATCATATCACTTATATTGATTGCATGTGATGTTTATCTTTTTATGCATCTTATCTTGCTTTGATTGACGGTAGCATTATAAGATGATCTCTCACTAAATTATCAAGAAGTGTTCTCCCTGAGTATGCACCGTTGCAAAAGTTCTTCGTGCTGAGACACCACGTGATGATCGGGTGTGATAGGCTCTACGTTCAAATACAACGGGTGCAAAACAGTTGCGCACGCAGAATACTCAGGTTAAACTTGACGAGCCTAGCATATGCAGATATGGCCTCGGAACGCGGAGACCGAAAGGTCGAGCGTGAATCATATAGTAGATATGATCAACATAATGATGTTCACCGATGAAACTACTCCATCTCACGTGATGATCGGACATGGTTTAGTTGATTTGGATCACGTGATCACTTAGAGGATTAGAGGGATGTCTATCTAAGTGGGAGTTCTTTAATAATATGATTAATTGAACTTAAAATTTATCATGAACTTAGTCCCTGATAGTATCTTGCTTGTTTATGTTGATTGTAGATAGATGGCTCGTGTTGTTGTTCCGTTAAATTTTAATGCGTTCCTTGAGAAAGCAAAGTTGAAAGATGATGGTAGCAATTACACGGACTGGGTCCGTAACTTGAGGATTATCCTCATTGCTGCACAGAAGAATTACGTCCTGGAAGCACCGCTGGGTGCCAGGCCTGCTGCTGGAGCAACGCCAGATGTTATGAACGTCTGGCAGAGCAAAGCTGATGACTACTCGATGGTTCAGTGTGCCATGCTTTACGGCTTAGAATCGGGACTTCAACGACGTTTTGAACGTCATGGAGCATATGAGATGTTCCAAGAGTTGAAGTTAATATTTCAAGCAAATGCCCGGATTGAGAGATATGAAGTCTCCAATAAGTTCTATAGCTGCAAGATGGAAGAGAACAGTTCTGTCAGTGAGCATATACTCAAAATGTCTGGGTATAATAATCACTTGATTCAATTGGGAGTTAATCTTCCAGATGATTGCGTCATTGACAGAATTCTCCAATCACTGCCACCAAGCTACAAGAGCTTCGTGATGAACTATAATATGCAAGGGATGAACTAGACTATTCCCGAGCTCTTCGCAATGCTAAAAGCTGCGGAGGTAGAAATCAAGAAGGAGCATCAAGTGTTGATGGTTAACAAGACCACTAGTTTCAAGAAAAAGGGCAAAGGGAAGAAAAAGGGGAACTTCAAAAAGAACGGCAAGCAAGTTGCTGCTCAAGAGAAGAAACCCAAGTCTAGACCTAAGCCTGAAACTGAGTGCTTCTACTGCAAGCAGACTGGTCACTGGAAGCGGAACTGCCCCAAGTATTTGGCGGATAAGAAGGATGGCAAGGTGAACAAAGGTATATGTGATATACATGTTATTGATGTGTACCTTACCAATGCTCGCAGTAGCACCTGGGTATTTGATACTGGTTCTGTTGCTAATATTTGCAACTCGAAACAGGGACTACAGAATAAGCGGGCACTGGCAAAGGACGAGGTGACGATGCGCGTGGGAAACGGTTCCAAAG
>NC_041387.1:671833792-671845910 GCF_002162155.2 Triticum dicoccoides | reverse complement strand
TGTATTATCCGGAAATCGTAATACACGTGTGAATACATAGACCATAACATGTCCCTAGTGAGCCTCTAGTTGACTAGCTCGTTGGTCGATGGATAGTCATGGTTTCTGACTATGGACATTAGATGTCATTGACAACGGGATCACATCATTAGGAGAATGATGTGATGGACGAGACCCAATCCTAAGCATAGCACAAGATCGTGTAGTTCGTTTTGCTAGAGCTTTTCCAATGTCAAGTATCTCTTCCTTAGACCATGAGATCGTGTAACTCCCGGATACCGTAAGAGTGCTTTGGGTGTACCAAACGTCACAACTTAACTGGGTGACTATACTGGTGCACTACAGGTATCTCCGAAAGTGTCTGTTGGGTTGACACGGATCGAGACTGGGATTTGTCACTCCGTATGACGGAGAGGTATCTCTGGGCCCACTCGGTAATGCATCATCACAATGAGCTCAAAGTGACCAAGTGTTTGGTCACGGGATCATGCATTACGGTACGAGTAAAGTGACTTGCCGGTAACAAGACTGAACGAGGTATTGGGATACCGACGATCGAGTCTCGGGCATGTAACGTACCGAATGACAAAGGGAATTGTATACTGGGTTGTTCTAATCCTCGACATCGTGGTTCATCCGATGAGATCATCGAGGAGCATGTGGGAGCCAACATGGGTATCCAGATCCCGCTTGTTGGTTATTGCCCGAGAGCTGTCTCGGTCATGACTACGTGTCTCCCGAACCCGTAGGGTCTACACACTTAAGGTTCGGTGACGCTAGGGTTGTATGAATATGAGTATGCAGTATACCGAATGTTGTTCGGAGTCCCGAATGAGATCCCGGACGTCACGAGGAGTTTCGGAATGGTCCGGAGGTAAAGAATTGTATATAGGAAGTGGTATTTCGGCCATCGGGAAAGTTTCGGGGTCACCCGGTATTGTACCGGGACCACCGGAAGGGTCCCGGGGGTCCACCGGGTGGGGCCACCCATCCCGGAGGGCCCCATGGGCTGAAGTGGGAGGGGAGCCAGCCCATAGTGGGCTGGTGCGCCCCCCTAGGCCCACCCCCTACGCCTAGGGTTGAAACCCTAGGGTGGGGGGCGCACCACATGCCTTGGGGGGCACTCCTCCCCCCTTGGCCGCCGCCCCCTTGGGAGATTGAATCTCCCAGGGCCGGCGCCCCCCCTGGGGGCCTATATAAAGGGAGGGGGGAGAGGGGCAGCCGCACCCTGAAGTCCTGGCGCCCCCTCCCCCTGCTACACCTCTTCCTCCTCCGTCACGTGCTTGGCGAAGCCCTGCCGGAGTGCTGCTGTTCCACCACCACCACGCCGTTGTGCTGCTGCTGGAGCCATCATCATCAACCTCTCCTTCCCCCTTGCTGGATCAAGAAGGAGGAGACGTCACACGCTCCGTACGTGTGTTGAATGCGGAGGTGCCGTCCGTTCGGCGCTAGGATCTCCGGTGATCTGAATCACGACGAGTACGACTCCATCATCACCGCTCCCTCTAACGCTTCCGTACGCGATCTACAAGTGGTATGTAGATGCAAACTCACTCCCTTGACTCGTTGCTTAGATGAACTCATAGATGGATCTTTGTGAAACCGTAGGAAAAATTTTAATTTTCTGCAACGTTCTCCAACAGTGGCATCATGAGCTAGGTCTATGCGTAGTTCTCTATTGCACGAGTAGAACACAATTTTGTTGTGGGCGTAGATCTTGTCAACTTGCTTGCCGCTACTAGTCTTATCTTGCTTCAGCGGTATTGTGGGATGAAGCGGCCCGGACCAACCTTACACGTACGCTTATGTGAGACCGGTTCCACCGACTAACATGCACTAGTTGCATAAGGTGGCTGGCGGGTGTCTGTCTCTCCCACTTTAGTTGGAGCGGATTCGATGAAAAGTGTCCTTATGAAGGGTAAATAGAAGTTGACAAAATCACGTTGTGGTTATTTGTAGGTAAGAAAACGTTCTTGCTAGAACCCAATTGCAGCCACGTAAAAGATGCAATAACAATTAGAGGACGTCTAACTTGTTTTTGCAGCAATTGTCATGTGATGTGATATGGCCAGAAGTTGTGATGAATGATGAATGATATATTGTGATGTATGAGATCATGTTCTTGTAATAGGAATCACGACTTGCATGTCGATGAGTATGACAACCGGCAGGAGCCATAGGAGTTGTCTTTATTTTTTGTATGACATGCGTGTCATTGAAGAACGCCATGTAAACTACTTTACTTTATTGCTAAATGCATTAGTCATAGAAGTAGAAGTAGTCGTTGGCGTGACAACTTCATGAAGACACGATGATGGAGATCATGATGATGGAGATCATGGTGTCATGCCGGTGACAAGATGATCATGGAGCCCCGAAGATGAAGATCAAAGGAGCTATATGATATTGGCCATATCATGTCACTACTTTATATAATTGCATGTGATGTTTATTATGTTTTATGCATCTTGTTTACTTAGAACGACGGTAGTAAATAAGATGATCCCTTGCAACAATTTCAAGAAGTGTTCTCCCCTAACTGTGCACCGTTGCTAAAGTTCGTCGTTTCGAAGCACCACGTGATGATCGGGTGTGATAGATCCTTACGTTCACATACAACGGGTGTAAGACAGTTTTACACATGCAAAACACTTAGGGTTAACTTGACGAGCCTAGCATGTACAGACATGGCCTCAGAACAAGAAGACCGAAAGGTCGAACACGAGTCGTATGGAAGATACGATCAACATGAGAATGTTCACCGACGATGACTAATCCGTCTCACGTGATGATCGGACACGGCCTAGTCAACTCGGATCGTGTAACACTTAGATGACTAAGGGGATGTCAAATCTGAGTGGGAGTTCATTAAATAATTTGATTGGATGAACTTAATTATCATGAACTTAGTCTAAAATCTTTGCAAAATATGTCTTGTAGATCAAATGGCCAACGCTCATGTCAACATGAACTTCAACGCGTTCCTAGAGAAAACCAAGCTGAAAGATGATGGCAGCAACTATACGGACTGGGTCCGGAACCTTAGGATCATCCTCATAGCTGCCAAGAAAGCATATGTCCTTGAAGCACCGTTAGGTGACCCACCTGCTCTCCCAGCACTGCAAGACGATTTGAACGTTTGGCAGACACGTGCTGATGATTACTCCCTCGTTCAGTGCGGCATGCTTTACAGCTTAGAACCGGGGCTCCAAAAGCGTTTTGAGCAACACGGAGCATATGAGATGTTCGAGGAGCTGAAACTAGTTTTCCAAGCTCATGCCCGGGTCGAGAGATATGAAGTCTCCGACAAGTTCTATAGTTGTAAGATGGAGGAAAACAGTTCTGTCAGTGAGCATATACTCAAAATGTCTGGGTTGCACAGCCGCCTGTCCCAGCTGGACATTAACCTCCCGGATGAGGCGGTCATTGACAGAATCCTTCAGTCGCTCCCACCAAGCTACAAGAGCTTTGTGATGAACTATAATATGCAGGGGATGGTGAAGACCATTCCTGAAGTATTTTCAATGCTGAAGTCGGCAGAGGTTGAAATCAAAAAAGAACATCAAGTGTTGATGGTCAATAAGACCACTAAGTTCAAGAAGGGCAAGGGTAAGAAGAACTTCAAGAAGGACGGCAAAGATGTTGCCGCGCCCGGTAAGCCAGTTGCCGGGAAGAAGTCAAAGAATGGACCCAAGCCTGAGATCGAGTGCTTTTATTGCAAGGGGAAGGGTCACTGGAAGCGGAACTGCCCCAAATACTTAGCGGATAAGAAGGCCGGCAACACTAAAGGTATATTTGATATACATGTAATTGATGTGTACCTTACCAGTACTCGTAGTAACTCCTGGGTATTTGATACCGGTGCCGTTGCTCATATTTGTAACTCACAGCAGGAGCTGCGGAATAAGCGGAGACTGGCGAAGGACGAGGTGACGATGCGCGTCGGGAATGGTTCCAAGGTCGATGTGATCGCCGTCGGCACGCTACCTCTACATTTACCTACGGGATTAGTTATAAACCTTAATAATTGTTATTTGGTGCCAAGTTTGAGCATGAACATTGTATCTGGATCTCGTTTGATACGAGATGGCTACTCATTTAAATCCGAGAATAATGGTTGTTCCATTTATATGAGAGATATGTTTTATGGTCATGCCCCTATGGTCAATGGTTTGTTCTTAATGAATCTCGAGCGTAATGTTACACATATTCATAGCGTGAATACCAAAAGATGTAAAGTTGATAACGATAGTCCCACATACTTGTGGCACTGCCGCCTTGGTCACATTGGCGTCAAGCGCATGAAGAAGCTCCATGCTGATGGACTTTTGGAGTCTCTTGATTATGAATCATTTGACACATGCGAACCATGCCTCATGGGCAAGATGACCAAGACTCCGTTCTCCGGAACAATGGAGCGAGCAACCAACTTGTTGGAAATCATACATACCGATGTGTGCGGTCCAATGAGCATTGAGGCTCGCGGAGGATATCGTTATGTTCTCACTCTCACTGATGACTTGAGTAGATATGGGTATGTCTACTTGATGAAACACAAGTCTGAGACCTTTGAAAAGTTCAAGGAATTTCAGAATGAGGTAGAGAATCAACGTGATCGAAAGATAAAATTCTTACGATCGGATCGTGGAGGAGAATATTTAAGTCACGAATTTGGTACACACTTAAGAAAATGTGGAATCGTTTCACAACTCACGCCGCCTAGAACACCTCAGCGTAACGGTGTGTCCGAACGTCGTAATCGCACTCTATTGGATATGGTGCGGTCTATGATGTCTCTTATCGATTTACCGCTATCATTTTGGGGATACGCTCTAGAGACAGCTACATTCACTTTAAATAGGGCACCGTCTAAATCCATTGAGACGACACCGTACGAATTATGGTTTGGGAAGAAACCTAAGCTGTCGTTTCTAAAAGTTTGGGGATGCGATGCTTATGTCAAGAAACTTCAACCTGAAAAGCTCGAACCCAAGTCGAAAAAATGCGTCTTCATAGGATACCCTAAGGAAACCATTGGGTATACCTTCTACTTAAGATCCGAGGGCAAGATCTTTGTTACCAAGAACGGATCCTTTCTGGAAAAAGAGTTTCTCTCGAAAGAAGTAAGTGGGAGGAAAGTAGAACTCGATGAAGTACTACCTCTTGAACGGGATAGTAGTGCAGCTCAGGAAAATGTTCCTGTGATGCCTACACCAACTGAAGAGGAAAATAATGATGATGATCAAGGTACTTCTGATCAAATTACTACTGAACTTCGTAGGTCCACAAGGACACGTTCCGCACTAGAGTGGTACGGCAACCCTGTCCTGGAAATCATGTTGTTAGACAACGGTGAACCTTCGAACTGTGAAGAAGCGATAGCGGGCCCAGATTCCAACAAATGGCTTGAAGCCATGAAATCCGAGATAGAATCCATGTATGAAAACAAAGTATGGACTTTGACTGACTTGCCCGATGATCGGCGAGCGATAGAAAACAAATGGATCTTTAAGAAGAAGACGGACGCGGATGGTAATGTAACCATCTATAAAGCTCGACTTGTCGCTAAGGGTTATCGGCAAGTTCAAGGGATTGACTACGATGAGACTTTCTCTCCCGTAGCGAAGCTTAAGTCCGTCCGAATCATGTTAGCAATTGCCGCATACTATGATTATGAGATATGGCAGATGGACGTCAAAACGGCATTCCTTAACGGGCATCTTAAGGAAGAACTGTATATGATGCAGCCGGAAGGTTTTGTCGATCCTAAGAACGCTGACAAAGTATGCAAGCTCCAGCGATCCATTTATGGGCTGGTGCAAGCATCTCGGAGTTGGAACATTCGCTTTGATGAGATGATCAAAGCGTTTGGGTTTATGCAGACTTATGGAGAAGCCTGCGTTTACAAGAAAGTGAGTGGGAGATCTGTAGCATTTCTCATATTATATGTAGATGACATACTTTTGATGGGAATTAATATAGAATTCTTGGACAGTATTAAGGCCTACTTGAATAAGTGTTTTTCAATGAAGGATCTTGGAGAAGCTGCTTACATATTAGGCATCAAGATCTATAGGGATAGATCAAGACGCCTCATAGGTCTTTCACAAAGCACATACCTTGATAAAATTTTGAAGAAGTTCAAAATGGATCAGTCCAAGAAAGGGTTCTTGCCTGTACTGCAAGGTGTGAGATTGAGCTCGGCTCAATGCCCGACCACGGCAAAAGATAAAGAAGAGATGAGCGTCATCCCCTATGCCTCAGCCATCGGATCTATTATGTATGCCATGCTGTGTACCAGACCTGATGTAAACCTTGTCGTAAGTTTGGTAGGAAGGTACCAAAGTAATCCCGGCAAGGAACACTGGACAGCGGTCAAGAATATCCTGAAGTACCTGAAAAGGACAAAGGACATGTTTCTCGTTTATGGAGGTAACGAAGAGCTCGTCGTAAAGGGTTACGTCGACGCTAGCTTCGACACAGATCTGGATGACTCTAAGTCACAAACCGGATACGTGTATATGTTGAATGGTGGAGCAGTAAGCTGGTGCAGCTGCAAGCAGAGCGTCGTGGCGGGATCTACATGTGAAGCGGAGTACATGGCAGCCTCAGAGGCAGGGCATGAAGCTATTTGGGTGAAGGAGTTCATCACCGACCTAGGAGTCATACCCAATGCGTCGGGGCAGATCAAACTCTTCTGTGACAACACTGGAGCTATTGCCCTTGCCAAGGAGCCAAGGTTTCACAAGAAGACCAGGCACATCAAGCGTCGTTTCAACTCCATCCGAGAAAATGTTCAAGATGGAGACATAGATATTTGCAAAGTACATACGGATCTGAATGTCGCAGATCCGTTGACTAAACCTCTCTCGTGAGCAAAACATGATCAACACCAGAACTCTATGGGTGTTCGATTCATCACAATGTAACTAGATTATTGACTCTAGTGCAAGTGGGAGACTGTTGGAAATATGCCCTAGAGGCAATAATAAAAGGGTTATTATTATATTTCCTTGTTCATGATAATTGTCTTTTATTCATGCTATAATTGTATTATCCGGAAATCGTAATACACGTGTGAATACATAGACCATAACATGTCCCTAGTGAGCCTCTAGTTGACTAGCTCGTTGGTCGATGGATAGTCATGGTTTCTGACTATGGACATTAGATGTCATTGACAACGGGATCACATCATTAGGAGAATGATGTGATGGACGAGACCCAATCCTAAGCATAGCACAAGATCGTGTAGTTCGTTTTGCTAGAGCTTTTCCAATGTCAAGTATCTCTTCCTTAGACCATGAGATCGTGTAACTCCCGGATACCGTAAGAGTGCTTTGGGTGTACCAAACGTCACAACTTAACTGGGTGACTATACTGGTGCACTACAGGTATCTCCGAAAGTGTCTGTTGGGTTGACACGGATCGAGACTGGGATTTGTCACTCCGTATGACGGAGAGGTATCTCTGGGCCCACTCGGTAATGCATCATCACAATGAGCTCAAAGTGACCAAGTGTTTGGTCACGGGATCATGCATTACGGTACGAGTAAAGTGACTTGCCGGTAACAAGACTGAACGAGGTATTGGGATACCGACGATCGAGTCTCGGGCATGTAACGTACCGAATGACAAAGGGAATTGTATACTGGGTTGTTCTAATCCTCGACATTGTGGTTCATCCGATGAGATCATCGAGGAGCATGTGGGAGCCAACATGGGTATCCAGATCCCGCTTGTTGGTTATTGCCCGAGAGCCGTCTCGGTCATGACTACGTGTCTCCCGAACCCGTAGGGTCTACACACTTAAGGTTCGGTGACGCTAGGGTTGTATGAATATGAGTATGCAGTATACCGAATGTTGTTCGGAGTCCCGAATGAGATCCCGGACGTCACGAGGAGTTTCGGAATGGTCCGGAGGTAAAGAATTGTATATAGGAAGTGGTATTTCGGCCATCGGGAAAGTTTCGGGGTCACCCGGTATTGTACCGGGACCACCGGAAGGGTCCCGGGGGTCCACCGGGTGGGGCCACCCATCCCGGAGGGCCCCATGGGCTGAAGTGGGAGGGGAGCCAGCCCATAGTGGGCTGGTGCGCCCCCCTAGGCCCACCCCCTACGCCTAGGGTTGAAACCCTAGGGTGGGGGGCGCACCACATGCCTTGGGGGGCACTCCTCCCCCCTTGGCCGCCGCCCCCTTGGGAGATTGAATCTCCCAGGGCCGGCGCCCCCCCTGGGGGCCTATATAAAGGGAGGGGGGAGAGGGGCAGCCGCACCCTGAAGTCCTGGCGCCCCCTCCCCCTGCTACACCTCTTCCTCCTCCGTCACGTGCTTGGCGAAGCCCTGCCGGAGTGCTGCTGTTCCACCACCACCACGCCGTTGTGCTGCTGCTGGAGCCATCATCATCAACCTCTCCTTCCCCCTTGCTGGATCAAGAAGGAGGAGACGTCACACGCTCGGTACGTGTGTTGAACGCGGAGGTGCCATCCGTTCGGCGCTAGGATCTCCGATGATCTGAATCACGGCGAGTACGACTCCATCATCACCGCTCCCTCTAACGCTTCCGTACGCGATCTACAAGTGGTATGTAGATGCAAACTCACTCCCTTGACTCGTTGCTTAGATGAACCCATAGATGGATCTTGGTGAAACCATAGGAAAAATTTTAATTTTCTGCAACGTTCTCCAACATGTTAAATGTGGCTTTTGTCAATTTCCATCTTCTTGAGTGTTTCTTCGTAGATTAGGTTTAATCCGCTTCCGCCGTCCATGAGTACTTTAGTGAGCCAAAAGTCGTCCACTATTGGGCTAAGGACCAGAGCGGACGTCGCCCGGACGGACTGGAATTGGGGTTCATCACTAGCATTGAAAGTTATAGCAGTGTCGTTCCACGGATTTATTTTTGCCACATGGCAGATTTCAGCGGAGCTTCGATGAGCTCGCTTGCACCTATTGTTTGAGGCGAAGGTCTCGAAGACCGTTAGTACCGTATTGTGTTCCTTGGCGGGATGTGGTTCTGCTTTATGGCTCTCGAGGAGATCCTCGCCACTCTTAGCTACCTGCCGGAGTACCCAACATGCTCTAAGGCTATGGGTCGGTGTTGCGTCCGGCGTGTTGTGAAGCTTACATGGCCCGTTGAGCCATTCTTCCAATACGGTTCCACGCCCTGGGGCGGATTTTGGTTTCTTGGGAATTGAGTTGGTCGACTTACGAGAGTTCGGCCGTTTAGTTCAGACAAAGGTTCTGGTGAGGGTCGTACTATCCCAAAATTCTGTTTGGGTCTTCCAGGCACTTTCCATTGCACAGTACTTCTGTACTGTGGTTGCCAAGTCCGTAAAGTGCACTATGTCACGGCAACTTATAGCATTAAGGAGTCCTTTGTTCGTGCAGTTTCTTCAGAAAAGAGAGACTA
This sequence comes from Triticum dicoccoides, assembly GCF_002162155.2. Taxonomy (NCBI): domain Eukaryota; kingdom Viridiplantae; phylum Streptophyta; class Magnoliopsida; order Poales; family Poaceae; genus Triticum; species Triticum dicoccoides. Next base: position 671,836,498 of record NC_041387.1, on the reverse strand, counting down.
CGTCCTCCTTGCGGCAGTCCTTGACCTTGTTAAGAGCAAGGAAAAATCTGGCCCAATAACGGTGTACCGTCTCCTGGGGCTCCTGCCTGATACAGGAGAGACGGTTTAAGTCCGAGCGAGCGTCGTTGGCTGAATCCGGATTCTGATCCGATCTGACGCCCGGGGGCGCGGGAAGTTCCGAGCCTGACAGTTCGGGATCTAGAGTATTACCTAATCCCTTCGGCCCAACGCCCGATTCTAAGTATGGGATCTGGATCATGTCTTCCTTTGGGTGGGTGTTCGGCTCACTGAGTTTGGTGATCCGGACATAATTCGTCCTCAAAGTTGAGGGGCAACCCACGTGTGGTTCCTCCACTACCGCTATCTCATGGGTGGTCGGCGGGGATCCAATGTCCCTTTGGTCGGGTTTAAGCCCAATCCAGTCATAGTCCGTAGTGACTCCCAAAGCGGCGATGCGATCCAAGAGCTCATTAAGGGAGGCGAACTCAATCGGATCCATCTTTTCGGCAAGCTCCGAATCGATGTGAAGGTTATGCGTGATGACCCTGAGAGGCCATCATCGGCGCAACAGCCGATGGGGCGGTCATAATGAAGCCGCCAAGCCGGAGAGTCTGGCCTATAGCCAGCGCTCCCCCAGAGGTGATGTCGCCCTTGACAACGAGACGAGCCATCGAGCCTTTGCAGCGACGACACAGAGGAACTCTCAATGAAAGCACCAATGTCGGTGTCAAAACCGGCGGATCTCGTGTAGGGGGTCCCGATCTGTGCATCTTAGGCTGATGGTAACAGGAAGCAAGGGACACAATGTTTACCCAGGTTCGGGCCCTCTCGATGGAGGTAAAACCCTACTTCCTGCTTGATTAATATTGAAGATATGAGTAGTACAAGAGTAGATCTACCACGAGATCGTAGAGGCTAAACCCTAAGAGCTAGCCTATGATGGTACGATTGTAATTGTGATCGGCCTTCTAAGGACCATCCTCTCCGGTTTATATAGACACCGAAGAGGGCTAGGGTTTACATGGAGTCGGTTACAAGGAAGGAAACATAATATCCGGATCGCCAAGCTTGTCTTCCACGCAAAGGAGAGTCCCATTCAGACACGAGCCGAAGTCTTGAGTCTTGTATCTTGACGCTTCTATAGTCCGGACGATGTATATAGTCCGGTTGTCCGGATACCCCCTAATCCAGGACTCCCTCAGTTCTTCATGGCCAGTTCGGCCGCCTTGTGTAGTTCGACCAGTTGCTTCAGCTGGTCACTCAAGGGCATCAGATGTTCGGTCCCAGTATATTGAGACCAGAACAACTTCTCCGTCGAGCTCCCTTCTTCGGCACGGTAGAACTCCGCGGCATCCGATATGCTGCATGGCAGATCTACAAACGCTCCTGGAGAGCTCCGAATTCGGGTAAGTAAAAGGAAAGTCTCCTTCACATGCTTGCTTTGCATAATGAATGACTTACCCACCGCTATCTTCTTGGCCGTCTGAATCTCTTGGAGGGCCTTTTGGGCTTCTCCCTTGGCATCTTGCGCGCTCTGGAGGGCCTTCGGAAGCTCGGACTCTTGCGTCTTGGAGTCATGCTCCAAGGACTCGAATTTTTTGACGAAGTGCTGGAGCTCTTGCTGGACCTCATTAACCCGAGCCTCCTGTTTCTGACGCTCAGTGCGCTCCTTGGCCACCTTGTCTTTGGCCTCGGACAATGCTTTCTTAAGGGCCGCCACTTTGGTCGTGGCCCCTATTAAAATTCATGATGCTTCTGTTAGCATCAACGATTTTTCCTTTATATGACACACGGACGGGGTATCACTTACCTTTGTTCTCCTCGAGCTACCTCTTCACGAGGCTGAGCTCTCCTTTGGCTCGCTCCAGGTCCCGCCTTAGTCCGGAGACCTTCGCAGTACAAGCGGCAGTAGCCAGCAGCAACGCCTGCTTGTTCACGTAGACATTTTCTGTTAGACTCCTGCGGATATTAGTTGACCCTTTGTTTGGCTTTTCTTTCCAAACACCAAACAGAGTATCAGGGGTTACTGTCTATAATGTGATATTTTCTTACACTTTTGTTACTTACCTCAAAGCCTATTAGGAGGCTGGCGCAGGCTTCGGTCAATCTGTTTTTGGCGGACCAGACCTTCTCAATCACCGCACTCATAAGAGTACGGTGTTCGTCATCAATGGAAGCGGCACGAAGCGCTTCCAGCAAGTTATCCGATGCCTCTGGATGGATAGAGGTCATCGGTATAGGCGGCTCGCCATCCTTAGCGAGGGGTTGCCTGCCTGAGTTCAGAACCACCGGGGGTTCCAGAGCCGTGTTCGGCTGGGGGCCAAATTCACCGCGGCCCCTGGTATTAGAGTCCATGGAGGTCTTCCCCCCCCCCCATGTGTCCGGCGGCTGGGATCTCGCCTTGGGGCGTCTCTAGAAATTTCTCCCCTGGTCCGGCATCCTCTCGGACAACACTTCAGTGTCGTCCATAGGCCCGGGGGAGGAGGCTGTCGGGAGTGACTCGTTGTTCAACGCCGACGGGTCCAGGGACTCCTCCGAAGAGGATACCTCGATGTGGGACTTGGCCAGACTACATATGCGTGTTCGACATTATAAGAAGCAGTGAAGCTAAACACACTGAAAGTACTATGGAGTACGGATACTTACGACTTCGCCAGGGGCTTGTCCCTGGGCAACCACTCCTCGTCGCTGTAGGCGGCCGTGGTG
>NC_041387.1:671785942-671833510 GCF_002162155.2 Triticum dicoccoides | reverse complement strand
CTTCATGGGAGGAGTGCCTCTTGGTGTGCTCGGACGACGAGTTCGATACAACCTTGCGCCGGAGACCTTTCCTGGTCCCCGCGGTCGTCTTCTTGGCCTTCTTCTCTGGCACCTCATAGGGCGCCGGAAACAACATCCTCGTTAGAAGCTCCGATTCCGGATCTTCCGGTAACGGAGCTGGGCAGTCGATCCTCTTCGCTACTGCTACCCAATCCTGCAGAAACAGCGTAAAAGGCTTAGGATCCTCCTCCAAATGTGCTGATGAAAAGCACGTCTTGCGAAACACATAAACTTACCGGATTGGCGGGGCGCTTGACGCTGAGTCCGTGATCTTCGGTTATGGGTGGTGGTACCTCGTTGGTCTTGAACAACAATTTCCAGGCGTCTTCGTGCATCATGCCGAAGAGCTCTCGTAGTGTCTGGTGTTCGGCCGGGTCGAACTCCCATAGATTGCAAACCCGTCGTTGGCACGGAAGGATCCGGCGGAAGAGCATAACTTGTACTATGTTGATGGGCTTGATCTTCTTGCTTATCATATTCCGGACACACTTCTGAAGTCTGGACAGCTCTGCCGTGGATCCCCAGGCTAAGCCCTTCTCTTTCTAGGAGGTGAGCCACATGGGGACGCCAGATCGAAATTCGGGGGGCGCCACCCAGTTGGCGTTGCACGGCTCGGTGATGTAGAACCACCCCGATTGCCACCCCTTCACGGTCTCCACGAAGGAGCCCTCAGGCCAAGTGAATTGGGCATCTTGCCCACCATGGCGCCCCCGCACTCCGCTTGCTGGCCACCCACCACCTTTGGCTTCACGTTGAAGGTCTTCAGCCATAGGCCGAAGTGGGGCGGGATACGAAGGAAAGCCTCGCACACGACGATGAACGCCGAGATGTTGAGGATGAAGTTGGGGGCTAGATCATGAAAGTCGAGCCCGTAGTAAAACATAATCCCACGGACGAATGGGTGGAGGGGAAATCCCAGTCCGCGGACAAAATGAGGGAGGAACACTAGCCTCTCCTAAGGTTTCGGGGTGGGGATGATCTGACCCTTGGCCGGAAGCCTGTGCGTGATGTTTGCGAACAGGTATCCGGCCTGCTGTAGCTTTGTTATGTCCTCCTCCGTGACGGAAGAGGCCATCCACTTGAATCCAGTTCCGGACATGCTTGAATGACTTTTTGGAGAATGTGAGGGCATGGGCGCTAGAGCTCGAGCGAGAGGGAATGGATGAGCAGAGGGAGAAGAAGGCATGGGTGAAAAGGGGGAATCCTTATCTCTTTATAAAGGCGGTAGAAACTGTGCGCCTCCCCACTTTCCCGATAAACTCGCTTATTCCCCAAGCGCCGTATTGATGGCGTGGTTGGGTTACCCACACCCGTATTGATGAGAATCCAGTGATAAGGGGACACGATCTCTGCTTCGACAAGACGTGCCAATAGAACCGCCTCACAATACGTGCAGTAGCAGGCTGGGAAAAAACGGTTCGTATAATGACCGGGCCACGTCGTGGTTTCGCGCTATGAAAAGGTGTCGGCAGATTAGATTTGTGGAATACTGTGCTCTCTACGATGGTATGTGGAATTTATTTTTCAGAGCCGGACACGATTCATGTGTTCAAAATCTACCTTGGAGTATTCGGAGATCGAACCCGCCTTGCAATGCCGAAGACAATCTGCGCGCTGAACTCATCGTCATTGAAGCCTGGTTCAGGGGCTACTGAGGGAGTCCTGGATTAGGGGGTCCACGAACAGCCAGACTTTATACTTTGGCCGGATTGTTGGACTATGAAGATACAAGATTGAAGACTTCATCCCGTGTCCGGGTGGGACTCTCCTTTGCGTGGAAGGCAAGCTTGGCAATTCAGATGTGTAGATCTCCTTCTCTATAACCGACTCTGTGTAACCCTAGCCCCCTCCGATGTCTATATAAACCGAAGGGTTTAGTCCGTAGGACAACGACAATCATAATCATAGGCTAGCTTCTAGGGTTTAGCCTCTACGATCTCGTGGTAGATCAACTCTTGTAATACTCATATCATCAAGATCAATCAAGCAGGAAGTAGGGTATTACCTCCATCGAGAGGGCCCAAACCTAAGTAAACATCGTGTCCCCTGCCTCCTGTTACCATTAGCCTTAGACGCACAGTTCGGGACCCCCTACCCGAGATCCGCCGGTTTTGACACCGACAACGGCAAAGAAGGCCCACTTAACGGGCCGAGCCATCTCCCCCCTCTCTCTTTCTCTCTCTCTCTCCTTCCCGTGTGCCCGCCTCTCCTCTATCGCCGCCACCGGCCATCTCCGCCCCGTCGCCCCGCAGCGCGGTCGTGCCCCGTCGCCCCGCCGCACCCCGTCGCCCCGCCGCCCCGCCACACCCCATCGCCGGAGTGGCCTGCACCGGGCCGCCCCGGTGCCGGACCCCTCCCTTTTACCCTAGAAAAAAAAATCATAAGCATGCTCACGAGACGAAACTCCACCGCCATGAGGCGGAACCTTGGCGGAACCAATCTAGGGCTCCGACGGAGCTGTTCTGCCGGGGAAACTTCCCTCCGGGAGGGGGAAATCATCACCATCGTCATCACCAACGATCCTCTCATCAGGAGGGGGTCAATCTCCATCAACATCTTCACCAGCACCATGTCCTCTCAAACCCTAGTTCATCTCTTGTATCCAATCTTGTATCCAAAACCACAAATTGGTACCTGTGGGTTGCTAGTAGTGTTGATTACTCCTTGTAGTTGATGCTAATTGGTTTACTTGGTGGAAGATCATATGTTCAGATCCTTTATGCATATTAATACTCCTCTGATTATGAACATGAATATGCTTTGTGAGTAGTTCCGTTCGTTCCTGAGGACATGGGTGAAGTCTTGCTATTAGTAGTCATGTGAATTTGGTATTCGTTCGATATTTTGATGAGATGTATGTTGTCTCTCCTCTAGTGGTGTTATGTGAACATCGACTACATGACACTTCACCATTATTTGGGCCTAGAGGAAGGCATTGGGAAGTAATAAGTAGATGATGGGTTGCTAGAGTGACAGAAGCTTAAACCCTAGTTTATGTGTTGCTTCGTAAGGGGCTGATTTGGATCCATTAGTTTCATGCTATGGTTAGGTTTACCTTAATACTTCTCTTGTAGTTGCGGATGCTTGCAATAGGGGTTAATCATAAGTGGGATGCTTGTCCAAGATATGGCAGTACCCAAGCATCGGTCCACCCACATATCAAATTATCAAAGTAACGAACGTGAATCAGATGAGCGTGATGAAACTAGCTTGACGATAATTCCCATGTGTCCTCGGGAGCGCTTTTCTCATTATAAGAAATTGTCCAGGCTTGTCCTTTGCTACAAAAAGGATCGAGCCACCTTGCTGCACCTTATTTACTTTCATTGCTTGTTACCCGTTACAAATTATCTTATCACAAAACTATCTGTTACCTACAATTTCAGTGCTTGCAGAGAATACCTTACTGAAAACCACTTGTCATTTCCTTCTGCTCCTCGTTGGGTTCGACACTCTTACTTATCGAAAGGACTATGATAGATCCCCTAAACTTGTGGGTCATCAAGACTCTTTTCTGGCATCGTTGTCGGGGAGTGAAGCGACCTTGGTGAGTGGAACTTGGTAAGGGAATATTTATATAGTGTGCTGAAATTTTCTGTCACTCGTTACTATGGAAACTAATCCTTTGAGGGGCTTGTTCGGGGCATCTTCACCCCGACTAGTAGAGCAAAGAGTTGCTCCTCAACCTACTGAACCTACTAAAAATGTTCACTTTGAAATTCCTTCGGGTATGATAGAGAAACTGCTAGCTAATCCCTTTGTAGGAGATGGAACATTGCATCCTGGTTTACACCTTATCTTTGTGGATGAAGTTTGTGGATTATTTAAGCTTGCGGGTATTCCCGATGATGTTGTCAAGAGGAAGGTCTTTCCTCTATGTTTGAGTGGAGACGCATTGACATGGTATAGGCTATGTGATGATACGGGATCTTGGAATTATAAATGATTGAAGTTGGAATTTCACCAGAAGTTCTATCCTATGCATCTTGTTCATCGTGATCATAATTATATATATAATTTCTGGCCTCGCGAAGGAGAAAGCATCGCTCAAGCTTGGGGGGGGGAGGGCTTAAGTCAATGTTATATTCATGCCCCAATCATGAGCTCTCAAGAGAAATGATTATTCTAAAAATTTATGCTCAGCTTTCTCTCAATGATCGCACCATGCTCGATACTTACTGTGCTGGTTCTTATATGTTGAAGACTACTGAATTCAAGTGGGATTTATTGGAAAGAATTAAACGCAACTCTGAAGATTGGGGTTCCGACGATGGTAAGGAGTTAGGTATGACTGTTGGGTTTCGTAGTAATTTCAAAAAATTTCCTACGCGCACACAGGATCATGTGATGCATAGCAACGAGAGGAGAGTGTTGTCTACGTACCCAACGCAGACCGACTGCGGAAGCAATGACACGACGTAGAGGAAGTAGTCGTACGTCTTCACGATCCAACCGATCAAGCACCGAAACTACGGCACCTCCGAGTTCGAGCACACGTTCAGCTCGATGACGATCCCCGGACTCCGATCCAGCAAAGTGTCGGGGAAGAGTTTCGTCAGCACGACGGCGTGGTGACGATCTTGATGAACTACAGCAGCAGGGCTTCGCCTAAACTCCGCTACAGTATTATCAAGGAATATGGTGGCAGGGGGCACCGCACACGGCTAAGGAATCGATCACGTGGATCAACTTGTGTAAACTTGTGTGTTTAGAGGTGCCCCTGCCTCCGTATATAAAGGAGGAGAGGAGGGGAGGCTGGCCGGCCAAAGAGGGAGGCGCAGGAGAGTCCTACTCCCTCTGGGAGTAGGATTCCTCCCCCCAATCCTAGTCCAACTAGGATTCCTCGGAGGGGAAGGGAGAGAGGGGGGGCCGGCCACCTTCTCCTAGTCCTAATAGGACTAGGGGAGGGGGAAGAGGCGCAGCCACCTTGGGCTGCCCCTTTCTCCTTTCCACTAAGGCCCATGAAGGCCCATATGGCTCCCGGGGGGTTCCGGTAACCTCCCGGTAACCCGGTAAAATCCCGATTTCACCCGGAACACTTCCGATGTCCAAACATAGGCTTCCAATATATCAATCTTTACGTCTCGACCATTTCGAGACTCCTCGTCATGTCCGTGATCACATCCGGGACTCCGAACAACCTTCGGTACATCAAAATGCATAAACTCATAATATAACTGTCATCGTAACCTTAAGCGTGCGGACCCTACGGGTTCGAGAACAATGTAGACATGACCGAGACATGTCTCTGGTCAATAACCAATAGCGGGACCTGGATGCCCATATTGGCTCCTACATATTCTACGAAGATCTTTATCGGTCAGACCGCATAACAACATACGTTTGTTCCCTTTGTCATCGGTATGTTACTTGCCCGAGATTCGATCGTCGGTATCCAATACCTAGTTCAATCTCGTTAACGGCAAGTCTCTTTACTCGTTCCGTAATACATCATATCACAACTAACATATTAGTTGTAATGCTTGCAAGGCTTATGTGATGTGTATTACCGAGAGGGCCCAGAGATACCTCTCCGACAATCGGAGTGACAAATCCTAATCTCGAAATACGCCAACCCAACATCGACCATTGGAGACACCTGTAGTACTCCTTTATAATCACCCATTTACGTTGTGACGTTTGGTAGTACCCAAAGTGTTCCTCCGGTAAATGGGAGTTGCATAATCTCATAGTCGTAGGAACATGTATAAGTCATGAAGAAAGCAATAGCAACATACTAAACGATCAGGTGCTAAGCTAATGGAATGGGTCATGTCAATCAGATCATTCTACTAATGATGTGACCTCGTTAATCAAATAACCACTCATTGTTCATGGTTAGGAAACATAACCATCTTTGATTAACGAGCTAGTCAAGTAGAGGCATACTAGTGACACTCTGTTTGTCTATGTATTCACACATGTATTATGTTTCCGGAAAATACAATTCTAGCATGAATAATAAACATTTATCATGATTATAAGGAAATAAATAATAACTTTATTATTGCCTCTAGGGCATATTTCCTTCAGTCTCCCACTTGCACTAGAGTCAATAATCTAGATTACACTGTAATGAATCTAACACCCATGGAGCTTTGGTGCTGATCATGTTTTGCTCGTGGAAGAGGCTTAGTCAACGGGTCTGCAATATTCAGATCCGTATGTATCTTGCAAATCTCTATGTCTCCCACCTGGACTAGATCCCGGATGGAGTTGAAGCGTCTCTTGATGTGTTTGGTCCTTTTGTGAAATCTGGATTCCTTTGCCAAGGCAATTGCACCAGTATTGTCACAAAAGATTTTCATTGGACCCGATGCACTAGGTATGACACCTAGATCGGATATGAACTCCTTCATCCAGACTCCTTCATTTGCTGCTTCCGAAGCAGCTATGTATTCCGCTTCACATGTAGATCCCGCTATGACGCTTTGTTTAGAACTGCACCAACTGACAGCTCCACCGTTTAATGTAAACACATATCCGGTTTTGCGATTTTGAATCGTCCGGATCAGTGTCAAAGCTTGCATCAACGTAACCTTTTACGATGAGCTCTTTGTCACTTCCATATACGAGAAACATATCCTTAGTCCTTTTCAGGTATTTCAGGATGTTCTTGACCGCTGTCCAGTGATCCATTCCTGGATTACTTTGGTACCTCCCTGCTAAACTTATAGCAAGGCACACATCAGGTCTGGTACACAGCATTGCATACATGATAGAGCCTATGGCTGATGCATAGGGAACATCTTTCATATTCTCTCTATCTTCTGCAGTGGTCGGGCATTGAGTCTTACTCAATTTCACACCTTGTAACACAGGCAAGAACCCTTTCTTTGCTTGATCTATTTTGAATTTCTTCAAAATTTTGTCAAGGTATGTGCTTTGTGAAAGTCCAATTAAGCGTCTTGATCTGTCTCTATAGATCTTAATGCCTAATATGTAAGCAGCTTCACCGAGGTCTTTCATTGAAAAACTTTTATTCAAGTATCCCTTTATGCTATCCAGAAATTCTATATCATTTCCAATCAGTAATATGTCATCCACATATAATATCAGAAATGCTACAGAGCTCCCACTCACTTTCTTGTAAATACAGGCTTCTCCAAAAGTCTGTATAAAACCAAATGCTTTGATCACACTATCAAAACGTTTATTCCAACTCCGAGAGGCTTGCACCAGTCCATAAATGGATCGCTGGAGCTTGCACACTTTGTTAGCTCCCTTTGGATCGACAAAACCTTCTGGTTGCATCATATACAACTCTTCTTCCAGGAATCCATTCAGGAATGCAGTTTTGACATCCATTTGTCAAATTTCATAATCATAAAATGCGGCAATTGCTAACATGATTCGGACGGACTTAAGCATCGCTACGGGTGAGAAGGTCTCATCGTAGTCAATTCCTTGAACTTGCCGAAAACCTTTTGCGACAAGTCGAGCTTTGTAGACAGTAACATTACCATCAGCGTCAGTCTTCTTCTTAAAGATCCATTTATTCTCAATCGCTTGCCGATCATCGGGCAAGTCAACCAAAGTCCATACTTTGTTCTCATACATGGATCCCATCTCAGATTTCATGGCTTCTAGCCACTTTGCGGAATCTGGGCTCACCATCGCTTCTTCATAGTTCGTAGGTTCATCATGATCTAGTAGCATGACCTCCAGAACAGGATTACCGTACCACTCTGGTGCGGATCTTGCTCTGGTTGATCTACGAAGTTCAGTAGTATCTTGATCTGAAGTTTCATGATCATTATCATTGGCTTCCTCACTAACTGGTGTAGGTGTCACTGAAACAGTTTTCTGTGATGAACTACTTTCCAGTAAGGGAGCAGGTACAGTTACCTCGTCAAGTTCTACTTTCCTCCCACTCACTTCTTTCGAGATAAACTCCTTCTCTAGAAATGATCCATTCTTAGCAACAAATGTTTTGCCTTCGGATCTGTGATAGAAGGTGTACCCAACAGTTTCCTTTGGGTATCCTATGAATACACATTTCTCCGATTTGGGTTCGAGCTTATCAGGTTGAAGTTTTTTCACATAAGCATCGCAGCCCCAAACTTTAAGAAACGACAACTTTGGTTTCTTGCCAAACCATAGTTCATAAGGCGTCGTCTCAACGGATTTTGATGGTGCCCTATTTAACGTGAATGCGGCCGTCTCTAAAGCATATCCCCAAAATGATAGCGGTAAATCTGTAAGAGACATCATAGATCGCACCATATCTAGTAAAGTACGATTACGACGTTCGGACACACCATTACGCTGTGGTGTTCCGGGGGGCGTGAGTTGCGAAACTATTCCACAGTTTTTCAAATGTACACCAAACTCATAACTCAAATATTCTCCTCCACGATCAGATCGTAGAAACTTTATTTTCTTGTTACGATGATTTTCAACTTCACTCTGAAATTCTTTGAACTTTTCAAATGTTTCAGACTTATGCTTCATTAAGTAGATATATCCATATCTGCTCAAATCATCTGTGAAGGTGAGAAAATAACGATATCCGCCACGAGCCTCAATATTCATCAGACCACATACATCGGTATGTATGATTTCCAACAAATCTGTTGCTCTCTCCATAGTACCGGAGAACGGTGTTTTAGTCATTTTGCCCATGAGGCACGGTTCGCAAGTACCAAGTGATTCATAATCAAGTGGTTCCAAAAGTCCATTAGTATGGAGTTTCTTCATGCGTTTTACACCGATATGACCTAAACGACAGTGCCACAAATAAGTTGCACTTTCATTATCAACTCTGTATCTTTTGGTTTCAACATTATGAATCTGTGTATTACTACTATCGAGATTTAGTAAGAATAGACCACTCTTCAAGGGTGCATGACCATAAAAGATATTACTCATATAAATAGAACAACCATTATTCTCTGATTTAAATGAATAACCGTCTCGCATTAAACAAGATCCAGATATAATGTTCATGCTCAATGCTGGCACCAAATAACAATTATTTAGGTCTAATATTAATCCCGAAGGTAGATGTAGAGGTAGCGTGCCGACCGCGATCACATCGACTTTGGAACCGTTTCCCACGCGCATCGTCACCTCGTCCTTTGCCAGTGCCCGCTTATTCTGTAGTCCCTGTTTCGAGTTGCAAATATTAGCAACAGAACCAGTATCAAATACCCAGGTGCTACTGCGAGCATTGGTAAGGTACACATCAATAACATGTATATCACATATACCTTTGTTCACCTTGCCATCCTTCTTATCCGCCAAATACTTGGGGCAGTTCCGCTTCCAGTGACCAGTCTGCTTGCAGTAGAAGCACTCAGTTTCAGGCTTAGGTCTAGACTTGGGTTCCTTCTCTTGAGCAGCAACTTGCTTGCCGTTCTTTTTGAAGTTCCCCTTTTTCTTCCCTTTGCCCTTTTTCTTGAAACTAGTGGTCTTGTTAACCATCAACACTTGATGCTCCTTCTTGATTTCTACCTCCGCAGCTTTTAGCATTGCGAAGAGCTCGGGAATAGTCTTGTTCATCCCTTGTATATTATAGTTCATCACGAAGCTCTTGTAGCTTGGTGGCAGTGATTGGAGAATTCTGTCAATGACGCAATCATCTGGAAGATTAACTCCCAATTGAATCAAGTGATTATTATACCCAGACATTTTAAGTATATGCTCACTGACAGAACTGTTCTCTTCCATCTTGCAGCTATAGAACTTATTGGAGACTTCATATCTCTCAATCCGGGCATTTGCTTGAAATATTAACTTCAACTCCTGGAACATCTCATATGCTCCATGACGTTCAAAACGTCGTTGAAGTCCCGATTCTAAGCCGTAAAGCATGGCACACTGAACTATCGAGTAGTCATCAGCTTTGCTCTGCCAGACGTTCATAACATCTGGCGTTGCTCCAGCAGCAGGCCTGGCACCCAGCGGTGCTTCCAGGACGTAATTCTTCTGTGCAGCAATGAGGATAATCCTCAAGTTACGGACCCAGTCCGTGTAATTGCTACCATCATCTTTCAACTTTGCTTTCTCAAGGAACGCATTAAAATTTAACGGAACAACAGCACGAGCCATCTATCTACAATCAACATAAATAAGCAAGATACTATCAGGGACTAAGTTCATGATAAATTTTAAGTTCAATTAATCATATTATTAAAGAACTCCCACTTAGATAGACATCCCTCTAATCCTCTAAGTGATCACGTGATCCAAATCAACTAAACCATGTCCGATCATCACGTGAGATGGAGTAGTTTCATCGGTGAACATCATTATGTTGATCATATCTACTATATGATTCACGCTCGACCTTTCGGTCTCCGTGTTCCGAGGCCATATCTGCATATGCTAGGCTCGTCAAGTTTAACCTGAGTATTCTGCGTGCGCAACTGTTTTGCACCCGTTGTATTTGAACGTAGAGCCTATCACACCCGATCATCACGTGGTGTCTCAGCACGAAGAACTTTTGCAACGGTGCATACTCAGGGAGAACACTTCTTGATAATTTAGTGAGAGATCATCTTATAATGCTACCGTCAATCAAAGCAAGATAAGATGCATAAAAAGATAAACATCACATGCAATCAATATAAGTGATATGATATGGCCATCATTATCTTGTGCTTGTGATCTCCATCTCCAAAGCACCGTCATGATCACCATCGTCACCGGCGCGACACCTTGATCTCCATCGTAGCATCGTTGTCGTCTCGCCAATCTTATGCTTCCACGACTATCACTACCGTTTAGTAAAGCATTACATCGCGATTGCATTGCATACAATAAAGCGACAACCATATGGCTCCTGCCAGTTGCCGATAACTTGGTTACAAAACATGATCATCTCATACAATAAAATTCAGCATCATGCCTTGACCATAGCACATCACAACATGCCCTGCAAAAACAAGTTAGACGTCCTCTACTTTGTTGTTGCATGTTTTACGTGGCTGCTACGGGCTTAAGTAAGAACCAATCTCACCTACGCATCAAAACCACAACGATAGTTTGTCAAATAGACTCCGTTTTAACCTTCGCAAGGACCGGGCGTAGCCATACTTGGTTCAACTAAAGTTGGAGAGGCAGTCGCCCGCAAGCCATCTCTGTGCAAAGCACGTCGAGGGAACCGGTCTCGCGTAAGCGTACGCGTAAGGTTGGTCCGGGTCGTCTCGTCCAACAATACCGCTGAACCAAAATATGACATGCTGGTAGGCAGTATGACTTGTATCGTCCACAACTCACTTGTGTTCTACTCGTGCATATAACATCAACATCATTAACCTAGGCTCGGATGCCACTGTTGGGTTTCGTAGTAATTTCAAAAATTTTCCTACGTGCACACAGGATCATGTGATGCATAGCAACGAGAGGAGAGTGTTGTCTACGTACCCAACGCAGACCGACTGCGGAAGCAATGACACGACGTAGAGGAAGTAGTCGTACGTCTTCACGATCCAACCGATCAAGCACCGAAACTACGGCACCTCCGAGTTCGAGCACACGTTCAGCTCGATGACGATCCCCGGACTCCGATCCAGCAAAGTGTCGGGGAAGAGTTTCGTCAGCACGACGGCGTGGTGACGATCTTGATGAACTACAGCAGCAGGGCTTCGCCTAAACTCCGCTACAGTATTATCGAGGAATATGGTAGCAGGGGGCACCGCACACGGCTAAGGAATCGATCACGTGGATCAACTTGTGTCAACTTGTGTGTTTAGAGGTGCCCCTGCCTCAGTATATAAAGGAGCCAAGGGGGGAGGGTGCGCCGGCCAGGAGGAGGAGGCGCAGGAGGAGTCCTACTCCTACCGGGAGTAGGACTCCCCTCCAATCCTATTCCAACTAGGATTCCCAAGGGGGAAAGAGGGAGAGGGGTGGCCGGCCACCTCTCCTAGTCCTAATAGGACTAGGAGAAGGGGGGAGGCGCGCAGCCCCCTTGGGCTGCCCCTTTCTCCTTTCCACTAAGGCCCATGAAGGCCCATGTGGTTCCCGGGGGGTTCCGGTAACCTCCCGGTAACCCGGTAAAATCCCGATTTCACCCGGAACACTTCCGATGTCCAAACATAGGCTTCCAATATATCAATCTTTATGTCTCGACCATATAGAGACTCCTCGTCATGTCCGTGATCACATCCGGGACTCCGAACAACCTTCGGTACATCAAAATGCATAAACTCATAATATAACTGTCATCAAAATGCACGCCCGCCGTCTAATATTAATCCCGAAGGTAGATGTAGAGGTAGCGTGCCGACCGCGATCACATCGACTTTGGAACCGTTTCCCACGCGCATCGTCACCTCGTCCTTTGCCAGTGCCCGCTTATTCTGTAGTCCCTGTTTCGAGTTGCAAATATTAGCAACAGAACCAGTATCAAATACCCAGGTGCTACTGCGAGCATTGGTAAGGTACACATCAATAACATGTATATCACATATACCTTTGTTCACCTTGCCATCCTTCTTATCCGCCAAATACTTGGGGCAGTTCCGCTTCCAGTGACCAGTCTGCTTGCAGTAGAAGCACTCAGTTTCAGGCTTAGGTCTAGACTTGGGTTTCTTCTCTTGAGCAGCAACTTGCTTGCCGTTCTTTTTGAAGTTCCCCTTTTTCTTCCCTTTGCCCTTTTTCTTGAAACTAGTGGTCTTGTTAACCATCAACACTTGATGCTCCTTCTTGATTTCTACCTCCGCAGCTTTTAGCATTGCGAAGAGCTCGGGAATAGTCTTGTTCATCCCTTGCATATTATAGTTCATCACGAAGCTCGTGTAGCTTGGTGGCAGTGATTGGAGAATTCTGTCAATGACGCAATCATCCGGAAGATTAACTCCCAATTGAATCAAGTGATTATTATACCCAGACATTTTGAGTATATGCTCACTGACAGAATTGTTCTCTTCCATCTTGCAGCTATAGAACTTATTGGAGACTTCATATCTCTCAATCCGGGCATTTGCTTGAAATATTAACTTCAACTCCTGGAACATCTCATATGCTCCATGACGTTCAAAACGTCGTTGAAGTCCCGATTCTAAGCCGTAAAGCATGGCACACTGAACTATCGAGTAGTCATCAGTTTTGCTCTGCCAGACGTTCATAACATCTGGCGTTGCTCCAGCAGCAGGCCTGGCACCCAGCGGTGCTTCCAGGACGTAATTTTTCTGTGCAGCAATGAGGATAATCCTCAAGTTACGGACCCAGTCCGTGTAATTGCTACCATCATCTTTCAACTTTGCTTTCTCAAGGAACGCATTAAAATTTAACGGAACAACAGCACGAGCCATCTATCTACAATCAACATAAACAAGCAAGATACTATCAGGGACTAAGTTCATGATAAATTTTAAGTTCAATTAATCATATTATTAAAGAACTCCCACTTAGATAGACATCCCTCTAATCCTCTAAGTGATCACGTGATCCAAATCAACTAAACCATGTCCGATCATCACGTGAGATGGAGTAGTTTCATCGGTGAACATCATTATGTTGATCATATCTACTATATGATTCACGCTCGACCTTTCGGTCTCCGTGTTCCGAGGCCATATCTGCATATGCTAGGCTCGTCAAGTTTAACCTGAGTATTTTGCGTGTGCAACTGTTTTGCACCCGTTGTATTTGAACGTAGAGCCTATCACACCCGATCATCACGTGGTGTCTCAGCACGAAGAACTTTTGCAACGGTGCATACTCAGGGAGAACACTTCTTGATAATTTAGTGAGAGATCATCTTATAATGCTACCGTCAATCAAAGCAAGATAAGATGCATAAAAAGATAAACATCACATGCAATCAATATAAGTGATATGATATGGCCATCATCATCTTGTGCTTGTGATCTCCATCTCCGAAGCACCGTCATGATCACCATCGTCACCGGCGCGACACCTTGATCTCCATCGTAGCATCGTTGTCGTCTCGCCAATCTTATGCTTCCACGACTATCACTACCGTTTAGTAATAAAGTAAAGCATTACATCACGATTGCATTGCATACAATAAAGCGACAACCATATGGCTCCTGCCAGTTGCCGATAACTTGGTTACAAAACATGATCATCTCATACAATAAAATTCAGCATCATGCCTTGACCATATCACATCACAACATGCCCTGCAAAAACAAGTTAGACGTCCTCTACTTTGTTGTTGCATGTTTTACGTGGCTGCTACGGGCTTAAGTAAGAACCAATCTCACCTACGCATCAAAACCACAACGATAGTTTGTCAAATAGACTCCGTTTTAACCTTCGCAAGGACCGGGCGTAGCCATACTTGGTTCAACTAAAGTTGGAGAGGCAGTCGCCCGCAAGCCATCTCTGTGCAAAGCACGTCGAGGGAACCGGTCTCGCGTAAGGTTGGTCCGGGTCGTCTCGTCCAACAATACCGCTGAACCAAAATATGACATGCTGGTAGGCAGTATGACTTGTATCGTCCACAACTCACTTGTGTTCTACTCGTGCATATAACATCAACATCATTAACCTGGCTCGGATACCACTGTTGGGTTTCGTAGTAATTTCAAAAAATTTCCTACGCGCACACAGGATCATGTGATGCATAGCAACGAGAGGAGAGTGTTGTCTACGTACCCAACGCAGACCGACTGCGGAAGCAATGACACGACGTAGAGGAAGTAGTCGTACGTCTTCACGATCCAACCGATCAAGCACCGAAACTACGGTACCTCCGAGTTCGAGCACACGTTCAGCTCGATGACGATCCCCGGACTCCGATCCAGCAAAGTGTCGGGGAAGAGTTTCGTCAGCACGACGGCGTGGTGACGATCTTGATGAACTACAGCAGCAGGGCTTCGCCTAAACTCCGCTACAGTATTATCGAGGAATATGGTGGCAGGGGGCACCGCACACGGCTAAGGAATCGATCACGTGGATCAACTTGTGTCAACTTGTGTGTTTAGAGGTGCCCCTGCCTCAGTATATAAAGGAGCCAAGGGGGGAGGGTGCGCCGGCCAGGAGGAGGAGGCGCAGGAGGAGTCCTACTCCTACCGGGAGTAGGACTCCCCTCCAATCCTATTCCAACTAGGATTCCCAAGGGGGAAAGAGGGAGAGGGGTGGCCGGCCACCTCTCCTAGTCCTAATAGGACTAGGGGAAGGGGGGAGGCGCGCAGCCCCCTTGGGCTGCCCCTTTCTCCATTCCACTAAGGCCCATGAAGGCCCATGTGGTTCCCGGGGGGTTCCGGTAACCTCCCGGTAACCCGGTAAAATCCCGATTTCACCCGGAACACTTCCGATGTCCAAACATAGGCTTCCAATATATCAATCTTTATGTCTCGACCATTTCGAGACTCCTCGTCATGTCCGTGATCACATCCTGGACTCCGAACAACCTTCGGTACATCAAAATGCATAAACTCATAATATAACTGTCATCGTAACCTTAAGCGTGCGGACCCTACGGGTTCGAGAACAATGTAGACATGACCGAGACATGTCTCTGGTCAATAACCAATAGCGGGACCTGGATGCCCATATTGGCTCCTACATATTCTACGAAGATCTTTATCGGTCAGACCGCATAACAACATACGTTGTTCCCTTTGTCATCGGTATGTTACTTGCCCGAGATTCGATCGTCGGTATCCAATACCTAGTTCAATCTCGTTACCGGCAAGTCTCTTTACTCGTTCTGTAATACATCATCTCACAACTAACATATTAGTTGTAATGCTTGCAAGGCTTATGTGATGTGTATTACCGAGAGGGCCCAGAGATACTTCTCCGACAATCGGAGTGACAAATCCTAATCTCGAAATACGCCAACCCAACATCAACCATTGGAGACACCTGTAGTACTCCTTTATAATCACCCATTTACGTTGTGACGTTTGGTAGTACCCAAAGTGTTCCTCCGGTAAACGGGAGTTGCATAATCTCATAGTCGTAGGAACATGTATAAGTCATGAAGAAAGCAATAGCAACATACTAAACGATCAGGTGCTAAGCTAATGGAATGGGTCATGTCAATCAGATCATTCTACTAATGATGTGACCTCGTTAATCAAATAACAACTCATTGTTCATGGTTAGGAAACATAACCATCTTTGATTAACGAGCTAGTCAAGTAGAGGCATACTAGTGACACTCTGTTTGTCTATGTATTCACACATGTATTATGTTTCCGGAAAATACAATTCTAGCATGAATAATAAACATTTATCATGATTATAAGGAAATAAATAATAACTTTATTATTGACTCTAGGGCATATTTCCTTCAATGACACCTAAGTTTGATTGCGTTAAATCTTTTATGGATACCGATGCTTTCCGTGGATTTAGCGCTAAATATGGACTTGACTATGAGATAGTAGCTTCTTTCTGTGAATCTTTTGCTACTCACGTTGATCTCCCTAAGGAGACGTGGTTTAAATATAATCCTCCCATTGAAGTAAAAGTAGTTGCACCTATTACAGTTGAAGAAAAGACTATCACTTATAATGATCCTATTGTTCCTACTACTTATCCTGTTAGAATGAAGGATCATGCTAAAGCTTCAACTGTTGTTCGTAAGAGTAATACTAGAACTTATACACCTCCTGAGCAAATTAAAGTTGAACCTAGTATTGCTATGGTTAAAGATCTCTTGGATGATAATATAGATGGGCATGTTATTTACTTCTGTGGTGAAACCGCTAATATTGCTAAACCAGATGCTAAGATACATAGACCTGTTGTAGGCATGCCTGTTATTTCTGTTAAAATAGGAGATCATTGTTATCATGGCTTATGTGATATGGGTGCTAGTGATAGTGCAATACCTATTTCCTTATACCAAGAAATTATGCATGATATTGCACCCGCTGAGTTAGAAGGTATTGATGTTACAATTAAGCTTGCCAATAGAGATACTATTTCACCAGTTGGGATTGTTAGAGATGTTGAAGTCTTGTGTGGGAAAGTTAAATATCCTGCTGATTTCCTTGTTCTGGGTTCCCCACAAGATGACTTTTGTCCCATTATATTTGGTAGACCCTTCTTGAATACTGTTAATGCTAGGATCGATTGCAAAAAGGATGTTGTCACGATTGGCTTGGATGATATGACTCATGAGTTTAATTTTGCTAAATTTTGTAGACAACCCCGTGATAAAGATTTGTCTAGTAAGGACGAAATTATTGGTCTTGCTTCTATTGCCGTGCCTCCTACTGATCCGTTAGAACAATATTTGCTAGACCATGAAAATGATATGTTTATGAATGAAAGAAGGGAAATAGATAAAGTATTCCTTCAACAGGGTCCTATTCTGAAACACAACCTACTTGTTGAAATCCTAGGGGATCCCCCTCCACCCAAGGGTGATCCCGTGTTTGAGCTCAAACCTTTACCTAATAATCTTAAATATGCTTATCTTGATGAAAAGAAAATATATCCTATTATTATTAGTTCTAACCTTTCAGAGCAAGAAGAGGAAAGATTATTGAAAACTCTGAAGAAGCACCGTGCTGCTATTGGATATACTCTGGATGATCTTAAGGGCATTAGTCCCACTCTATGTCAACATAAAATTAAATTGGATGAAGGTTCCAAACCAGTTAGAGATCATCAACGATGATTAAATCCTAAGATGAAAGAAGTGGTAAGAAAGGAGATAGTAAAGCTCCTTGAGGCAGGTATAATTTATCCCGTTGCTGATAGTGATTGGGTAGGTCATGTCCATTGCGTTCCTAAGAAGGAAGGTATTACTGTTGTTCCTAATGATAAAGATGAATTGATTCCGCAAAGAATTATTACAGGTTATGGGATGGTAATTGATTTCCGTAAATTAAATAAAGCTACTAAGAAAGATCATTACCATTTACCTTTTATTGATCAAATGCTAGAAAGACTATCCAAACATACACATTTATGCTTTCTAGATGGTTATTCTGGTTTCTCTCAAATACCTGTGTCAGCGGAGGATCAATCAAAAACTACTTTTACCTGCCCTTTCGGTACATTTGCTTATAGACGTATGCCTTTTGGTTTATGTAATGCACCTACTACCTTTAAAAGATGCATGATGGCTATATTCTCTGACTTTTGTGAAAAGATTTATGAGGTATTCATGGATGACTTCTCCGTTTATGGATCCTCTTTTGATGATTGCTTGAGCAACCTTGATCGAGTTTTGAAGAGATGTGAAGACACTAGTCTCATCTTGAATTGGGAAAAGTGCCACTTTATGGTTAATGAAGGCATTGTCTTGGGGCATAAAATTTCTGAAAAGGTATTGAAGTTGATAGAGCTAAAGTTGATGCTATTGAAAAGATGCCATACCCCAAGGACATTAAAGGTATAAGAAGTTTCCTTGGTCATGCTGGTTTTTATAGGAGGTTCATTAAGGACTTTTCTAAAATCTCTAGGCCTCTGACTAATTTATTGCAAAAAGATATTCCTTTTTTCTTTGATGATGATTGTGTAGAAGCATTTGAAATACTTAAGAAAGCTTTGATCACTGCACCTATTGTTCAGCCACCTGATTGGAACTTACCCTTTGAAATTATGTGTGATGCTAGTGATTATGTTGTAGGTGTTGTTCTAGGGCAAAGAGTTGATAAGAAATTAAATGTTATCCAGTATGCTAGTAAAACTCTTGATAATGCCCAGAGAAATTATGCTACTACTGAAAAAGAATTTTTAACAGTTGTATTTGCTTGTGTTAAGTTCAGACCTTATATTGTTGATTCTAAAGTAACTATTCACACTGATCATGCTGCTATTAAATATCTTATGGAAAAGAAAGATGCTAAACCTAGACTTATTAGATGGGTCCTCTTGCTCCAAGAATTTGATTTGCATATTATTGATAGAAAGGGAGCCGAGAACCCCGTTGTAGACAACTTGTCTAGGTTAGAGAATGTTCTTGATGACCCACTACCTACTGATGATAGCTTCCCTGATGAACAATTAGCGGTCATTAATGCTTCTCGTACTGCTCCATGGTATGCTGATTATGCTAATTACATTGTTGCTAAATTTATACCACCTAGTTTCACATACCAGCAAAATAAAAAGTTCTTTTATGATTTAAGATATTACTTCTGGGATGACCCACACCTTTATAAAGAAGGAGTAGATGGTGTTATTAGACGTTGTGTACCTGAGCATGAACAGGAACAGATCATACGCAAGTGTCACTCCAAACCATATGGAGGACACCATGCTGGAGATATAACTGCACATAAGGTATTGCAATCTGGCTTTTATTGGCCTACTCTTTTTAAAGATGCCCGTAAGTTTGTCTTTTCTTGTGATGAATGTAAAAGAATTGGTAATATTAGTAGACATCAAGAAATGCCTATGAATTATTCTCTTGTTATTGAACCATTTGATGTTTGGGGCTTTGATTATATGGGACCTTTTCCTGCCTCCAATGGATACACACATATTTTAGTTGACGTTGATTACGTTACTAAGTGGGTAGAAGCTATTCTAACTAGTAGTGCTGATCATAACACCTCTATTAAGATGCTTAAAGAAGTTTTTTTTTCGAGGTTTGGAGTCCTTGGATATCCCATGACTGATGGTGGTTCACATTTTATTCATGGTGCTTTCCGTAAAATGCTTGCTAAATATGATGTTAATCATAGAATTGCATCTCCTTATCACCCACGGTCTAGTGGTCAAGTAGAATTGAGCAATAGAGAGCTCAGATTAATTTTGCAAAAGACTGTTAATAGATCTAGAAAGAATTGGTCCAAGAAACTTGATGATGCATTATGGGCCTATAGAGCTGCATATAAAAATCCTATGGGTATGTCTCCGTATAAGATGGTTTATGGAAAAGCATGTCACTTACCTCTTGAACTTGAACATAAGGCATATTGGGCTATTAAAGAGCTCAACTATGATTTCAAACTTGCCGGTAAGAAGAGGTTATTTGACATTAGCTCACTTGATGAATGGAGAACCCAAGCTTATGAGAATGCCAAGCTGTTTAAAGAAAAAGTTAAAAGATGGCATGACAAAATAATACAAAAGCGTGAGTTTAACGTAGGTGATTATGTGTTGCTATTCAACTCTCGTTTAAGATTTTTTGTAGGAAAACTTCTCTCTAAATGGGAAGGTCCTTACATTATTGAAGAAGTCTATCATTCCGGTGCCATAAAAATCAACAACTTCGAAGGCACAAGTCCAAGGGTGGTGAACGGTCAAAGAATCAAACATTATATCTCAGGTAACCCTATAAATGTTGAAACTAATATTATTGAAACCATAACCCCGGAGGAATACATAAGGGATACTTTCCGGAACGTTTTAGACTCCGAAAAGGAATAGGTATGTGGTACGGTAAGTAAACCAACTCCAAAACAATTCTAATGGCAATATTCCTCCATTTTGGAATATTTAAAAATTGATGGAAGCAAGAAGTAATCCGGGAAGGACACGAGGCCTCCACGAGGGTGGAGGGCACGCCCACCCTTACTGTGCGTGCCCCCTGCCTCGTGGGCACGTCGTGTGCCTCCCGGACTCTATTTTCTTGCACGTTACTTCTTTTGGTCGGTAAAAATTCATTATATAATCTCCCGAAAGTTTTGATCACTGTATCATGCAAAAATCTTCTGTTTTCGTGTCAAGTTGTTTTTGTCACAGATCTGAGCAACATGTCATCCCAGGATTCGGAGGGAGAAAGCTATGTGGTTGATTACCTTGCAGACCCTAAATTCTACGGGGATTTGGATCATTGTGGTTGGACCACTGATGAGGAGGAAGACTATGAGCCTAAGGGAAAGGAGGAGACGAGCTCAGATGAAGACGAAGTCCTGTTACCTCAACCTGGGGATATGCGTGTGGAGTTTAAAAAGTCAAGCCTTCCTAATAGGGCAAGGAAGTCCAAGATCGAGTTTATCCCTTTTCGTCGCTTGCCGGAAAACAAACAGGAGCTATGCAAAAGAATATTAAGCCTTGAGCGGGAGATCGAGGATCTAAGGGAGCAAAATTCCATTCTCAAGCGCAAGCTGAGAAGCAAGCCTACATCACCAACAACTCCGCCTTCATCACCTCCAAGGACATAATCACATGGGTATGGGCACTCCCCTTGGCAACTGCCAAGCTTGGGGGAGGTGCCCCGGTATCGTACCACCATCACACTCCTATCTTTACCGTTTTACTTAGTTCGATCCTTTTGGTAATATCTAGATCTAGTAGAATAAAGTCTTTGTATGAATTAGTTTTGAGTTTTGCTTTGTGATCCTTCTATGTAATCGAGTCCGTGAGTTATATAATAAAGATTAGTGTTGAGTCAAGGGCTTTGCTATCTTGCCATGATCTTAAGAAAATAAAAAGAAATAAAAGAGTTCATATTGATCTTATGGGTAGTAATGACGTCACACATAGAAAGCATGAGGCTTAAAAGTTGTTTAGAGTTGGCAAACATAGTTTTGGTCATCGCTACAATTAATAGGAAGTAATAAGGAAAGAGAGGTTTTCACATATAAATATACTATCTTGAACATCTTTTATGATTGTGAGCACCCATTAAAGTATGACATGCTAAAGAGTTGATGTTGGACAAGGAAGACAACACAATGGTTTATGTTTTCTCACATCCCAGTTAAAGTATATTGTCATGGATCGTCCAACATGTTGAGCTTGCCTTTCCCCCTCATGCTAGCCAAAAAAATCCTAGCACCAAGTAGAGATACTACTTGTGCTTCCAAATATCCTTAAACCCAGTTTTTTCATGAGAGTCCACCATATCTACCTATGGATTGAGTAAGATCCTTCAAGTAAGTTGTCATCGGTGCAGGCAATAAAAATTGCTCTCTAAATATGCATGACTTATTAGTGCAGAGAAAATAAGCTTTATACGATCTTGTTATGGAAGCAATAAAAGTGATGGACTGCATAATAAATGTCCATATACAAGTGGCAATATAAAGTGACATTCTTTTGCACTAAGATTTTGTGTATTCGACCATAAAAGCGCATGACAACCTCTGCTTCCCTCTGCGAAGGGCCTATCTTTTACTTTATGTCTTTTACTTTATGCAAGAGTCAAGGTGATCTTCACCTTTCCCTTTTTCATTTTATCCTTTGGCAAGCACCTCGTGTTGGAAAGATCCTGACACATATATCCAATTGGATGTTCATTAGCATGAATTATTATTGTTGACATTACCCTTGAGGTAAAACATTGGGAGGCAACACTATAAGCCCCTATCTTTCTCAGTGTCCGACTAAAACTCCATAACCATAAGTATTGCGTGAGTGTTAGCAATTGTAGAAGACTATATGATAGTTGAGTATGTGGACTTGCTTAAAAGCTCTATTCTTGACTCTTTCTGATGTTATGATAAATTGCAATTGCTTCATTGACTGAGATTATAGTTTGTTAGTTTTCAACGAAGTTTCTGAACCATACTTGACATTGTGAATAGATTGTTACTTGAGAATAAGAAATCATATGACAAAATCTATATATGCTGCTGTTATAAGAATGATCATGATGCCTTCATGTCCGTATTTTATTTTTATCGACACCTCTATCTCTAAACATGTGGACATATTTTTTGATATCGGCTTCCGCTTGAGGACAAGCGAGGTCTAAGCTTGGGGGAGTTGATACGTCCATTTTGCATCATGCTTTTATGTCGATATTTATTGCATTATGGGCTGTTATTACATGTTATGTCACAATGCTTATGGCTATTCTCTCTTATTTTACAAGGTTTATCATGAAGAGGGAGGATGCCGGCAGCTGGGATTCTGGCTGGAAAAGGAGCAAATATTGGAAACCTATTCTGCACAGCTCCAAAAGACCTGCAACTCCACAAAAGTCATTTTTGGATTTAATAAGAATTTTTGGGCAAAGAAAGTACCGGAGGGGGCCCACGCCCTGGCCAGGAGGGTGGGGGACGCCCCCCCTACTGGGCGCGCCCCCTATCTCCTGGGCCCCCCGGTGGCCCTCCGGTGCCCATCTTATGCTATATGAGGTCTTTTACCCTGGAAAAAAATCATAAGCACACTCACGAGACGAAACTCCGCCGCCACGAGGCGGAACCTTGGCAGAACCAATCTAGGGCTCCAGCGGAGCTGTTCTGCAGGGGGAACTTCCCTCTGGGAGGGGGAATTCATCACCATCGTCATCACCAACGATCCTCTCATCGGGAGGGGGTCAATCTCCATCAACATCTTCACCAACACCATCTCCTCTCAAACCCTAGTTCATCTCTTGTATCTAATCTTGTATCCAAAACCACAAATTGGTACTTGTGGGTTGCTAGTAGTGTTGATTACTCCTTGTAGTTGATGCTAATTGGTTTACTTGGTGGAAGATCATATGTTCAGATCCTTTATGCATATTAATACTCCTCTGATTATGAACATGAATATGCTTTGTGAGTAGTTCCGTTTGTTCCTGAGGACATGGGTGGAGTCTTGCTATTAGTAGTCATGTGAATTTGGTATTCGTTCGATATTTTGATGAGATGTATGTTGTCTCTCCTCTAGTGGTGTTATGTGAGCGTCAACTACATGACACTTCACCATTATTTGGGTCTAGAGGAAGGCATTGGGAAGTAATAAGTAGATGATTGGTTGCTAGAGTGACAGAAGCTTAAACCCTAGTTTATGCGTTGCTTCGTAAGGGGCTGATTTGGATCCATTAGTTTCATGTTATGGTTAGGTTTACCTTAATACTTCTTTTGTAGTTGCGGATGCTTGCAATAGGGGTTAATCATAAGTGGGATGCTTGTCCAAGAAAGGGCAGTACCCAAGCACCAGTCCACCCACATATCAAATTATCAAAGTAACGAACGCGAATCAGATGAGCTTGATGAAACTAGCTTGCCGATAATTCCCATGTGTCCTCGGGAGCGCTTTCCTCATTATAAGAAATTGTCCAAGCTTGTCCTTTGCTACAAAAAGGATTGGGCCACCTTGCTACACCTTATTTACTTTCATTTCTTGTTACACGTTACAAATTATCTTATCACAAAACTATCTGTTACCTACAATTTCAGTGCTTGCAGAGAATACCTTACTGAAAACTGCTTGTCATTTCCTTCTGCTCCTCATTGGGTTCGACACTCTTACTTATAGAAAGGACTACGATAGATTCCCTATACTTGTGGGTCATCAAGACTCTTTTCTGGCACCATTGCCGGTGAGTGAAGCGCCTTTGGTGAGTGGAACTTGGTAAGGGAATATTTATATAGTGTGCTGAAATTTTCTGTCACTTGTTACTATGGAAACTAATCCAAACTAAAAGTTCTATCATGATATAATGCATGGCGCAAAATAGCAAGGTCAAGTGAGCTAAGGCCCCCACTCTCCCAACGACCAGTCAAACATCTTCCGACAAATAATGCATAATATCGTAAAATGGGAAAATGTAAACTAGCAACTCTAGTTTCAGACACTCCTCTCTCTTCCCCCACAGTAGTTTCAGAAAGAAAGTCCTCCATGTCCCTAGGACATGGCTTACTGACGCTGCCCTCATAAGGTATTTTGCAAACATTGCAAAAATCATATAATGTCATTTGCTTAGGCACATCATATAAGTGAAATTCTACCATGGGCGGTTCCTTCCCAGGATAAAAGTGAAAGTTTTGCACGAATGTATTAGTGAGTAGGAGGTATTGATCACACTTATCTTGGAGGAAGGGGATGATGCCGGCATTCTCCGCCAAATAATAGAAATCCTCATATATTCCCGCTTCCCTAAAAAATGTGTCACTTGGCCATTCACACGGCCGAACCTCCGTCGTACAAGGAAGGTTGTAGTTGGGCTTCTTCTTCTCCTCAGTTTCATTTTCTTCCGGATTCTAGCTTGAAGAGCCCCTCAACCACCTCCTCATGGCTCTTCCTTTTTCTGAAAATTTCTGAAATTTTTAGTGACTCAAAATAAAAGTGAATCCAACTCAACAAAATTGATAGCAACTACTCCCACAAGTGTCTAGAGGCTACATCTTGCAACAAAACTACTTTGGATCATATAAATTTGACATGCAAGCTCAAGAACAAGGTCACCACAACAGCAAAAAATTGCAATATATAAAGCACAAGAGCAAAAACTAATTGGACCATTAGAGAAGTCACATACGAAGAACAATCCCCCAAAATAGTTTTGCAAATGGATCTACGAGCAAGGAGATCAAAAATGGTAGCAAGATGAGCAAGAACACGAGTTTGAGCAATGGTGTCATTTTTTCTGGAGGAAGACGAAGTGGAATCCATTGCTCATATGCATATGATTCCTTCTTGTGATTTGGTCCATGTAATGTGTACTTTGATGCCGTGCCCTTGGTATCCATGTAAAGTTGTTGTAGCATGACTCAATCTTGCTCTCAAGTTTTCATCATAATGTTACTATTTTGCATTCCCAGATTTCATGAAGTCTAAAAAACAACTTACCTCTCATGGTTGTATATTGCCATGTTGTAATATTTGCAAAACTATGGAACATGACAGAGACTTAGAACAAGAAGAGATGTTGGGGGAAATAATATGTGACAGAGATGATGATATCACCTCACAGTTTATCGATGAATCCGATGGTGAGGGAAGAGAAGATGACGGCTCCGGTGATCTAATGGAGGGAGAAGATGATGGCTCCAATGGTGCTGGAGCCTTAACTGTTGCAAAGTCCGACAAGGTATATTATTAAGCATTTGCTCTAACTATATGCATTAATTGATTTGTATGTACATATATTAATGCTTCTTTCTTCTTTTAGCCCTTTGGGTCGAGCCCACCTTCTGTAAAGAGAAGAAGCCCGAAGAAAAGGTTGGGCGAGAATGAAAGATTCACGATCGAATAAGTCGCTCCAGATGGCAAACCGATTGCTCCTAAGCGGACCGTAGCCGATTTACAAGTTAGTGCGGAGTTGCTGTTAGGGACAACATCCCGATCAAGATTCAAGAATGGAATAAGCCAAAGGCAGACACTTGAGTTTCTTATGTCGATGATAGATCCAAAGATGAGCTTTGGAATATGCTCATGACAAATTTCACCCTACCGTCAAAGGTGGATCCAAATAAGAATGTTATACAGCAAAAAGTCACGTGTGCTCTTAAGAAGATGGTTGAATAATTCAACAACTGGAAGAAAAGATTGCACGAAAATTTTGTCCTTAAAGAGAAGACTCCAACATTCACCGGGCAATATGAGAAGATAAAAGACCACTGCCTCGCATTTATGGTTTACAAGACACCGGAGAAAGGTAAGAAAAGGTCACAGATAAATAAGTAAAATGCTGCAAAGAAGGAATATCACCATGTTATGGGGTCAGGTGGCTACAAGGTTGCCCGACCCAAGTGGGAGAAAGATGAGAACAACTTGCTTGATAAAGGGATCCATCCAGAGACATTGGACTGTACCAAATGGGCAAGGACTTGGTTCTTCAGGCATGGGGGAACTTTGTACCCAGAAACAGGGAAGTGTGTTTATACGAAAGCTCTTGAAACACCCACCAAAAATATTCAAGATGCAATGAAGGTCGTGCAAGAAGGGAAGTTCCATCCCGACAGAGAGAAGGGCAAGCTGACACGTGCCCTCGGGAATCCTGAACACCCTGGACGAACACGAGGCACATCAGGCTCCATTCCGTAGAAGGTTGGGTTTCCCAACAGCAGTTACAGTTATAGGAGCCGAGGGAGAAAGAAGAAAGAGGATGCAGACCGACTGAAGAAGGTAGAAGAAATAGTAGTGTTGCAGTAGCAGCAAATAGCGACACTTACCAGCCAGGAGCTACCGACCCATCATCTCAGCGGCACAAAGATCCTTCATTCGATACTGCCCACGGAGCTACCCCACCATCTCAGCAGAAACACAGTGTGGCTTCCACGGAGCTCGTTCGGCCCACAAATGATATCACGACTCCTCGCTACCCCGTGGATGATATCACGGAGAGGGAACATTGCGATCTACTTGCGAAATGCTTGAACATATCCTTGAAGGTGGTGGTCGACTATGCCTTACCTCGTGTACCTGATGGAACTTACCATTGCTCTCCGATTCCAGATGGCTATGCTGTTGTCGAGGTGGATGAAATTATGAACGGGTTTGAGCAGCTGGAGCTTGAGTACCCTACAGGTGAAGGGGGGAATCAATTGGGATATGCCATAAGGACTAGCATTCTATGGAGAAAGGAACACATTGTGCTTCCACATTGGACGCCATGTCAGAAGATTCCGCCCGAGGAGGCCCCTCAGCAGACTCCTCACAATCCAGCTCTATCTCCGCAGCCTCAGTCGTCTCCGCCGCGTCAGCACCATTCGTCGCCTCAGCTATCTTCGCCGCGTCAACACACTCCGCTAGAGGAGGCCCCTCAGCAGAATCCTCCGCGTCAGCTGACTCTGCCTCCTCCGCCGCCTCAGCACCGATGGAAGAGATCCGTCGCTGCTCCAGCGGCTAGTAGTACAATTGTGAAGAAATCCAGAGCAGGTAGCGTCAAGAAGGCTCCTGCCAAGTTTCCATACGACACGACTGAGGAGGAAACCAAGGATATCGTGGCTACCGACGTGAAACGCCAGCTTGCACCGACCCGTCCAGATCCAAAGGAGAAAATAGATCTGGTAAAAGCGAAGCGCTGTTTGGGAAACCTTACAAAACCACTACCGCCTCCGCTGTTATCAAACTATGACTACTCTATTGTAAAGTCATGTAGACAACATGTGTTGTCGGGAAGTAGCAACAGTGCAAGCAGGGGGGAAACAATTCCCTAACTCGGCGAACAACAAAACCAATCGTGCCCCCCGCTCAAGGTGTTTACCGATATCGCTAATGATCCGGGGGTAGCGGCCGCTGATCTTGGTTTCACTCTTGGTGATTACTTAGGCGAGGAGGTAATTTAGCCTTTAGATACGAGCACGGGAAGCCTCTCATTAGAACTGAGGAGCTCCCGCATCTACCAACAATGTTGTGAAGATTGCATGACTGGTACTTGGAAGCCTCAAAGGAAGGGAGCAACATGATCTACGTGGGGATTAGAGATGAGCATTACTTCAATGGAGTCAAGGCGATCTACGTTGAATTTGAAGAATTGTTTAAGTTATACAACCAAGAAGCCCTCGACAAAACTATCATCATTTGCTATTGTTTGTAAGTATATATTATTTCCATAATTAAGTTTTTAGCTCAGCTCGTTCATTGCATGTATAATTATCCTCACTATATTATGCAGATTGAAGATCCTCGAATGTAAAAGAGGAAAAATCTATGACATTGGGTTCATTAACCTAAATATCATAAATGAATATACGATATCACACAACGCCGAGGATACAGAGAAAAACATGCTAAAGGCGTTAATTGGATAACAAGCCAAAAGGGAAATACTATTTTCTTACAACTTCAAGTGAGTGTTACTGTCTTGTGCACATTCTGCTTCGCTTGCTCGATGTTAAGTGTAATTGATGAGTTATGCATGCGCAGGTTCCACTTCATTCTGCTAGTCATTCAACTTGACACATGAGTAGTAATTGCCATGGACTTGAGACGTAAAGACCCTGCGAAGTGGGCGGACACGAGTGAAATGCTCCAGACAATCATTATCGCACTATCTCAGCAACTTTCGTTCATTTCTTGATATCAAATAATTAATAACTCATTTATTCATTTTTTGCCGTGCAGGGTTTGGAAAGAGTTCATCAAACAGGCTAGGGGTGACTGGAAAAAGGAGCTGCGATTTCGACACCCCAAAGTAAGTAGTACTAGCTAGTTCCGCACATATCTCATTGATTCTAGTTTCAATACCATTATCATGTTTGATTATTATTTTGATTGAACTCTATTCTCGTAAAGTGCTTAAGGCGGGATGCCGGGAATAATTTATGTGGATACTACGTTTGCGAGTACATTCGTCTGACGACCTGTGAAAAGGACAGATATTTACAACAACTTGAAGTGCGTAAACAATATTCACAAATTTATTTTATTACCATCAATTGTGTTGAGTTTCATATATATATATATATATTGCCCCCCTTCTTTAAATTAGATCGAACGGAAGCAGGACGAACTCCTACAAAAGGATCCCATACGAGCAATTCAACATGAATTGGCGTGATTCTTTCTTGAAGAGGTCATACCTAAAATCGGAGAATACCATCGGGATTTGGAATGCGATTTTGGTAATAGATATTAGGAATCGTAAGAGATGTTACATTGTATATATGCATGAACGTGTACTATATGCAGTAGTGTCGAACAGATATACGAAAACTTGTTGTTCGACCAAGCATGTAGAAAGAGAGGTCACTTTTCTCTATATTCACGATGATTCATGTAATGGTTCCTTCATTGTTATATGTAGTAGCTAGTGTCGAATTGAATGGAAAACATAAAAAAATCCTAAATGTAATAGAATTGAATGGTAAACACAAAAAGAAAAGGGGAAAACACAAAATGAAACCCCCTCCAAAACCCTAAACCCCAACTCCTGACGCGTGGCTGCCTTTTAGTCCCGGTTGGTGTTACCGATCGGGACTAAAGGTCCTCCTGCCTGAGCGCTACGCAGCGGCCACATGAAGCCCCTTTAGTCCCGGTTTGTAACACGACCGGGACTAAAAGGTGGGGCCTTTAGTCCCGATTGCTTAGTCCGGGTTGCACAACTGGGACTAAAGGCCCTTACGAGCCGGGACTAATGACCTGTTTCCTACTAGTGTAAGACTGTTTATGATAATCTCAATCTTGGCCATTTATTTAATAGCGAAATTAAATTGAACATGATCAGTTCTACCTTTACACAAACATCAGGGATTAAACATGGTATAGTCATTCAAATTATCATTGTCATGTTATGATTGATCTTGTTTTCGTTGATATGCCAGAAGATCCCATTGCACCATTATACTAGGTATGCCATTGCTAATAACTATAAAAGCTACCATCAATATCTTTGAAGTAAATGTGAGATTTGACCTTCCAATGAAGCACCTTTTGTTAGAAATTTCCCCATGAAAAAGTAGATGGAGATGTATGCAGGAGATGGTATCATCATAAATGCTAGAATCTACGGGCTTGGCATTATCACGTCAAAGGAGAAGTAATCATCACTACAGTCGAGCTTATCGACCAAAAATGAAGCGTTTTATGGGAGGCAACCCATATAAATAAGGTAGATGAAAGAGTAAGTTTGTTTTGTTTTTGCCATTTCAATAAAGACTGTTGAAGTTTTTGTTTGAAGGAAAATAATAGAAAAAGAGTCGCTACCGAGCACCGACCGACAAACCCTAAAAACATGTACAATTTATATCAGAGCTCATACAATGCAAAAAAAGGGACCAACGACCACCCTTCACATTTGTCAGCTCGCTTCTCATTTGAAAGAGCCATCACCGCGACATTTTACTCACTGCCATGTCTTTCGGCAGGGGGGACCGTAGCCATCCTACAACCGTTGCTCCAACCTAACACCTACTTAGCCCTTGCCATTGCCTATCAATGCCAAGGGTGTCACATGCCCTTGCCTTCTACTTACCGTCATTGCCATTGCCTATCAATGCCAAGGGTGTCGCATGGAGCAAGAAAACCACTTTCAAGGCTTACTTAGCCCTTGCCATTGCCTATCAATGCCAAGGGTGTCACATGCCCTTGCCTTCTACTTACCGTCATTGCCATTGCCTATCAATGCCAAGGGTGTCGCATGGAGCAAGGAAACCACTTTCAAGGCTTAGACATACCATCAACCTGGAAATCTATACGGAAACCAAACCAAATATAAATACTGTCTTCAAAGACATATATAAAGAGGGAATCTACATCCCCTATCCCCCCCGCATCCGTCGGCTCGTTTCTCCGATGAGCCGATACTCCCGCGAAGCCTTGACCAGCACACCATTTCTCGACAGGTAGCTCACCGCCATGCCACATCGTTTATCCACGAGTCGCCATGTAGCGTAACCTAACTTCTACCCAACCTCTGACCTCCCACCCAGCACCCATCGTACCTCTGTCGGCATAGGAAGCATGGAGGGGGGTGGGTTCACAAATAGAAAGGAAACTAAATACGACAATCCACGATCCGACAACAAACATGTATGGAAGTTTGTACTCGCCGAAGACAAACACACCAAACTCTTTCCTACACAATAAATGCACACAAATACACACACAAAGCCAAAGAATGCCCTCGAGCCTATCTATCCACCATATCTGCATTGGAGCCCAAAATCGGTTGTGCAGCAGCGACCGGCAGAGCCGTCGATCCCCCGACGGACGGCCAGGGATCGAGTGGTCGACGCAAACCCGGCGTGACACACGCCGGTCGGCTCCGATGGATCGATCGATCCATCGGGTGCGATCCCGGCTATAAACAACACGAGGGCCATCCGCCCCTCCGCCATCTGCGCCTCGCCCTCGGAGACCCAACAGCGAAGGCCATCAGCCGACCCCCAGCCCCGCTCTCGCCCCCCGCCCACGCCCGCCCGCCGCGGCGCTGCCCGCCGGCGAGATGGTCCCGCTGAGCCACCCCGGCGTCGCCGCCGAGGTGCGGCTGGTGCTGCAGGGCGCCACCGACGCCGACCACGAGTCCGTCCGCCGCGAGCTCCGCCAGGTATATAAAACCCTAGACCCACTCCCCCCCGCCGCTTGCCCGCCGGCCGGTTCAGCGCGCCCGATTCGCCCCTCGCCCGCCCGGATCTGCTCCGCCGCGCTTCGCGTCAGCTAATCTTACTCGCCACTGCGGTGGCGCGTCCCTAGGTAGGAATCGTTGCTACATTCTCGGGTCGGGTGACCTAGATTCCGAATCAGTGGCGTGCGCAGCGTCCCCTGGGCCAGGAATTTGTCCAGTCGCGATTGATCTCCGTATGCAGGTGTAGGGCCTGCCTGCAAGCCAGAGCACCTGTGCTAGGGCATGTTTGCCCGAGCTTACAATTCCTGGCAATCGGCCAGCACGCAAGCCCAGGAGTCCGCCTTGTACGCGGCGTGCTGCTGCTGATTCCGAGAGGCCGTTTCGCGGAATTCTCATCTTGTCACTACCGTTAGCGCGCAGCAAGGCGACAGGATACGTTTCTACTGTAATTAGTAAGCAGAATAGAATGGGAATTCATTTCCCACACTTGGACGCTCCTAATCGGGCTAGTTTAGTTGAACCCATCATGTCAATGCTCGCTATACAAATTGCGGGCGGCCCATCTGTCCATTTGACATATGTAGAAGGATTTGGCGATAGGGAACGAGATGTGCCAATGCAGCACCTGGGCTGAGAGTGCAGCATGTGGCGCTGCCGAGATGTGGGATTCCGTCTCCGCATCAGTCGCGGAACGTTCTTAATTGCAGACAAGGCATAGTCTTGTAGACGGGTAGTATAGGCATGCAACAAGCAACTCGCGGCCTTTGTGAACAATCCGGCAGTTTACGAGAGAAATTTATTGCTCCAACCATTTCCGCGTACGAGCAAAGTACAAAATTAAATCCGAGTTCGGTGCAGGTTTTCTGATATTTATCTTTCCACCTTTGCAGTTAGTTGACTATGGTCACGATGGATGTCTTTTGGTGCTTCAAGTCTGTTTGGATGAAGTGCTGCTGAATGACAGGGAGGCCAAAAACTTGCAGTTGAAGCATGATCTTTTGTCCGCCACTTTCAGATATTGTCTGGATAAAACATACTTTAGTACTTGTTTCTGTGAGGCACTGATGCGGATGAAAACTGCTACTGATGGCCTCCTGGAGACTCTGTCGAGTGCACTGGAACTCTCAGCAGCCGAGAAAGTCGGTATTGGTCTTGCGCTGTCAGATTCTGATAATTCAGGCATGAAGCTAAAAGGTGAACAGTAGGTGGTGAAGTTGAACTCTGTGTTGAGTGTGTCAGGGTTGCTTCTTCTATTTTCAGTTGTTCGTTGACATCTACTTTATTTTCATTGTTCCAGGGCAACAATTTGCAATTGCCCAAATTGAGGAGTTGTCCTTGAATCCTAATCAATTGGTATCAAATAATCAAATT
Organism: Triticum dicoccoides; assembly: GCF_002162155.2. Lineage (NCBI taxonomy): Eukaryota > Viridiplantae > Streptophyta > Magnoliopsida > Poales > Poaceae > Triticum > Triticum dicoccoides. Next base: position 671,800,581 of record NC_041387.1, on the reverse strand, counting down.
CATGAAATCGTTGTCTACCTTCACCAGACCGATGGCTTGACAAAGCATATGGATACTTTTAGTAACATTGCTTCTCTTCTAGAAGTTGGACAGAGTCCTTTTTTTGCTCCCATCCCCAAAGAGCAGTATGATGTTCAGTCAATAAATCATTCAAGGTGCTTAATCTTTCACTAGCCAAAACCTATACGTTCCGGTTCAACTCATGTCCATTTGATTACTTACATATTACCCCCTTATTTTCTGTGTCATGCAGACATTTGGAGATGTACTTAGATAGCACGAATGATGACTTTGAGTCACTTCTTTCTGAAATTGGGAAAGAAATAAGTATGGCGGACATCGTAACCGAGTTGGGTTATGGATGCACTGTTGACAGCACACAGTGTAAGGAAATACTTTCCACTTTTCAGCCTCTTGATGATGTGGCAATATCTAAGTTACTTGGGGCAGTTATTGGCACTCAAAATAGTGTCGCAGAGGTCCATAACACTTATGCAACCTTTGTATCTGCTATTCGAAATACCCACTTGAGTGAGTCACCTCAATTGACTACATGGAACACAGATGTTCTTGTGGATTCAATCAACGAATTGGTGAGGCCTTACTCATCGTCATGCTGTATTCTTTTCCTTTGCCTCACGCTTTTACATTCTAACTTGGTTGTTCTTTCCCATGTAGGCCCCAAGTACTAATTGGGTGCATGTTATGGAAAGCCTTGATCATGAGGGTTTCAGTATTCCTGATGAAGCAGCTTTCTGTTTACTGATGAATATATATGGCCGCGCTTGCAAGGTTATATGTGCTAATTTTCAGGCATTTCAACAGACACACATGCTCAGCTGACAAATTTCTTGAATAATACAGGATCCCTTTCCGCTTCATGCTGTTTGTGGGTCAATGTGGACAAATACAGAAGGCCAGATATCATTTTTAAAGCATGCAATTTCTACCCCTGCTACTATTTTTACATTTGCACATAGTTCAAGGCTGCTGGTACTATTTTCGTAACATGTGGCTTTACTCATGACAAGATCGCGTATAATTCATACATCTAACAGTTGTAATTTCTTATAGGCACTTCCGGACTTTGCAAGTCTTGGTCCAGGTAATCATGCTTGGTTTTGCCTTGACCTTCTAGAGGTTTTATGCCAGCTTGCTGAAGTTGGACACACTGTGTCGGTGCGATCCATGCTCGAGTATCCTTTGGGACATTGCCCTGAACTCCTACTTGTTGGTCTTGGACACATCAACGTATGACTTTCTTCTAGTCCTGCTTAATAAGCTACATTCAGTTTAATCATTTTACTATTGTTAATTCCCACATGCTCTGCTATGCAGACTGCCTATAATCTCCTCCAATTTGAAGTGCTGTCCTGTGCATTTCCTGCTATTCTGAAGGACACCACAAAGAGAAATGTGGTGAATTATCTATGGCATATTAACCCATGCCTCACCCTTCGAGGATTTGTTGATGCTCATTCTGATCCAAGCTGTCTCCTGAGAATTGTGGATGTGTGTCACGACCTGAAGGTTTGTATAGACACAGTAACATTGACAGTTGTCCAAGTTATTGTTGCAACTTCTTTAGTGTTAATTTTATTTCTGGAAGTTAGGGGTAATATTGGGCTCTTTACAACTACAACAAATAGTAAGCTTTTTCTGAAGAAAGAAACCATTAATGTTGCTGGCGTACCTTGCACGATGATCACACCATAAACTTCTGATATAGAATATTTGGTTATTGGCAGTTTGGCACCATTTGAAACTGTAATGTTGTAATGTTATCTCAATATTTTGTTTGCGTCATTCATTCAAATTTTATTTCCATTTGAAACAGATCCTTTCTGCTGTCCTAGAGTCCACTCCATTTGCATTTAGCATTAGATTGGTGGCTGCTGCTTGTAGGAAAGATCATAGCCATCTAGAGAAATGGCTCACTGAGAAGTTAACTGTATACAAGGACAGTTTTGTTGAGGTAATATGCATGATTATATGCCCTAAATTACTATCTCTTGATGATGCATGTTTAGTCATTTTCCATACTTGTTGGGGAGTTTTAAATCTGCTATTGTATTCTTCAATACTTGCCCCCTTTTTTATTAGATCTCGTTCTAGTACGCGTGCAGTATTGAACTTTGATGGCTATGTACAATTTCTTGATTTTTCATTTGCAACTGCTATTATTAGGTTTCTCATAAAAATTTCTTTTGAATCAGTACAGTATTCATACTTTACAAACTGTGATTCAAAGTGTTGTGTTCAGATGTGATTAGACAGCGTTTATACTTTATATGTATTTGTTAAAGTGTGATTCAAAGAGTTGTGGTCAAATGTGTATATTGAGACTGTTTTCTTTCAACTTGAGTATATTGGGACTGTTGATGTCCAAAGCGACAAGTAAAAAACAATGAACGTAGTCTTTTCATTGCCATCTAAAAGTTTTAGTTTCCCCTATTTACACTTCTGAGCTCTGACTCCCAGGAATGCGTTAATTTCCTTAAAGAAGCTATGAACGCCGCATCTTATGCGGTAGAGGGTACCACGGAACAACCTCAGGCTAGTGTGGTGGACATGTACTGGGAAGCCTGTCCTCCCTTTATAAAGGTTCGACCAATTCTTGGTTATTGTGCTTCTGCAATTTGTTATTAGCTCTTTCTGCGAGTTGTAAATATTGTCATGCGCATTTGCAGGTTCTCCAGTCTCACTTGGGACAGCTCTTATCCAACCAACTCGCGGATGAACTAAGGGACTTGTGTGCTCTGTATGAATCGAGAAATCAGGGTCCTGTAGCAAGGGACATCCCTACCTCGGAGGGAGGTTCAGATGATGTTGAAGTAGAAGCAAATGCGTACTTTCACCAGATGTTTTCTGGACAGATAAACATTGATGTGATGATACAAATGCTCACTCGCTTCAAAGAATCTCCAGATAAGAGGTGCATTTCTGAGATCATTTTGAAAATGACCTGTTATTGCCTGTTTAACTCAACTTGTGGTTTATATAGTCACATAGAAACACTGCAAAAAACTGTATGCAAAGGAACTTATAAGCAACTGATGGTAATAAGCTGAAGTGTTGGATATTCATGATTATAGCTGACCCAAGCATGGAAATACAATATTATTGTTTTCTTTTACAGTGTAGGACATGATTTAATTGAACCATCCTGTCTTTTAGTTATCTGGCTTTCTAGAAATTATTGTTATTTTAACTCGTTTAGTTCAGTTTGGATAGACTGCCCGTGCAACATTGTTTGTTTTGAGAAGTTTTCTGATTGAATCACTGACTGCATGTATTGCCTCCAAAGTTTGTTTGCCTAGTTGTATGAGATAATAAACACAAGCCACTAACTAGTATGCTCTGTTTATTCTCCAACCTCGTCTAGCATAGTTTTTCCTGCACTGATAATTGTTGGTAAATGGATTACAAGAATGTTATGGATTTCCAGGGAGCAATCGATTTTTAATTGTATGATCTCAAATCTGTTTGAGGAATACAAGTTCTTTACGAAGTATCCGGATAAGCAGCTTAAGCTAGCTGCTGTGCTATTTGGTAAGTATATCTTCACTCTGCTACACCTTCATAAGACATTTATTATATTGAATTGATACCTTTCTCATTAAAGCACCGTTTTCTGGTTCCCTATCTTATTGCTTAAACTGCTCGTGGCTTAGCTGGACTTAATATACATAATATTTTTCCACAAGTACAGATCCACTACCCAGTCTTGAAAATTACAGCTTGAAAGGGCTGCCATGTTTTAGGCTTTCACCGTGTTAGATATGGTTAAAACAATTCACACATGCTTCCATCAAGACCTTATCTTACTTTGCTATTTGATGCTACCCAAACAATACAAGCTTAGGTTGCATTTTGTTTTTATGGGGGTTATGATAACTCTCTGACTGCAAGATGCCCACATGTTCTACGTTATTTCATTACGGATCCATGTTTAGTTGCCTGTAACATACGATTTGTCACAGCAGTAGTGTTCCACACACTGTTCATTTCTGCTACATCAAGATTTGAATTAAGGTTATAGTGGTCCATTAGCAGTCTATGCCTGGAACATGCTCAGCTGAGGTGTATAAGTCATCATCTGCTCCACTCAATTGTGCTGTTGTCTAATCCAATTCCATCTTTTGAAACAGGATCCCTTATCAAACATGAACTTGTGGCCCACCTTGGACTTGGGATTGCTCTACGCGCTGTTCTTGATGCCTTACGCAAGTCTGTTGATTCAAAGGTAGCTCAAATCTGTTTCATGTTGGTGTCTGCATATGTTCACTGATCTGTGCTATCTGTAGTCCTGATCGTGTTATTTGGATGCAGATGTTTATGTTTGGTACGACAGCATTGGAACAGTTCATGGATCGTGTAATAGAGTGGCCACAGTACTGCAATCACATATTGCAGATTTCACATCTTCGAGCCACTCATGCTGAAATGGTCTCTGCAATTGAGCGAGCACTTGCCAGAATTTCATCAAGTCAAAATGAGCCCAACGCTGGCAACTTGCTTTCTACGGAGCAGCTTCTTTCTGGATCGTCATCTATTGAAGCCATGGAGGTAACTCATCACAAAAACTTAAAAGAGGGTAAATAATCTCTGGGGCAACTGTTGAATTGGAACTTAAGGTGGATTGGCCACCAGGAATGTATTGTTTGGCAATTTTCAGGATAATAAGATCCTGCCACTTTCCTACTGTTTTGATATGTTGTGCTGCGACCTAATCCCTTTTCATCATTGACATGGTTGGATTTCTTTAGGCATCTGAACCATCATGGCAGTTAATGGGTACATCTCCAACTCAGCTAGGAAGGACACCTTACCCGTTGCAGCAAAGGCAACCAAGTGTACTTGGAGACAGGTCCAAGATCTCCATTGGCACCTCTCAGAATAAAAGCATTTTACCTAGTCAGCCTTCAGTTCCTCCGGCATCTGCTGATTCAGCCTTTAATCTAAAGGTACTTTTCTAAGGCATCTGGAGGTATTAAAGATTTTCTAGACGATTTCCTGTGACCTTGCCTGTTCATATTTCTTAAAGTGAGATGCTTGAATGCAGTGCTGGTTTCTGATCTTCTTTTCTTCCTTTTCTGTTATTTGTTCAACTTAGCCACCAGTAACTGTCTCTCTTTGACCTACTGTGAAAATATTCAATTGCAGACTACTGTTCCACCTTCTTCATTAGCTCACCCTACGAGCATGTCAAATACTGCTCATTCCACTAGTTTTCTGCGCCCCCGGAATACCTCAACAGGTGACTTGATTACTTGTTATTTTCACAAGAACAGTGGTGATTAGATTTTATTTGTTCTATAATCTCTATGCTGCTGCTCCATGAATTATTTTCTGGTCCTTCTTTATAGTTTTGCCCCGGCAACATTCCTACACTACGGGATTTGGAAATGCTTTAAATATTGAGACACTTGTAGCAGCAGCGGAGCAAAGAGATAATCCAATTGAGGTTGGTATTGGCGTATTGCTATTGTTTTCCTTGGTGTGTGCTCCGGTGGGAGAATACACAATGTGGTTGGGCTAATTGATTCTCCTCTCCATCTAGACTCCTCCATCTGAAGTTCACGACAAGATCTTGTTTATGATTAACAATATATCCTCCTCTAATATGGAAGCCAAGGCGAAAGAATTTAATGAAGTGCTTCAGGAACAATATTATCCTTGGTTTGCACAGTACATGGTCATGAAAAGGTACCATACCCATTCATCTCCTCTCTTATTTGACCAGTTTTTCTAAGTTGAAGCACTAATTGCATGTCCATCTTTGCAGGGCAAGCATCGAGCCAAATTTTCATGATTTATACCTGAAATTCTTTGATAAACTTAACTCAAGATCCTTGAGTAAGGAGATGCTGAAAGCTACATATGAGAACTGCAAGGTTGCGGTCACTTTAACTTGTCTACCTTTTCTGCCTTGACCATAAAACAAGTTTGTTGAACCTTAAGATTTTCCTGTGCAGGTTTTGTTAAGATCAGATCTTATCAAATCTAGTTCCGAGGAACGCTCCTTGCTAAAAAATTTGGGCAGTTGGTTGGGAAAATTTACCATTGGAAGAAACCAGACATTAAGAGCCAAGGAAATTGACCCGAAATCGCTTATTGTGGAGGTACTTGTTTTGTACCAGATTCTGCATTTTAGATTTCTTTGACTGCATACTTCTGCCAAATATTTCTTTGCCGAGTTCAGTTTCTGAATTCTCCCTCCCTTCTAACAGACCATTTGGCCATGCCTGACTTGTTTTGAGTCTCATTTATTTCTGAAACTTGCATTTTACCTATATTTGTATGCATCTATTAGTGGGGTGATTCTGCCAAGTGATATTAAGCAATTCTGCTTGACAATATTTTGAAATTATTATTTCAGGCTTATGAGAGAGGACTTATGATTGCTGTAATTCCATTCACTTCAAAGGTGTGTATTTGCAGCATTCTCATTTGTATAAAACATGCTGCCTGATATCTGACCAGTGCTTGCTCTGCAGATTCTCGAACCTTGCAATTCAAGTATAGCATATCGTCCTCCAAATCCGTGGACAATGGGAATTCTTAGTCTACTTTCTGAGATCTATAATCTACCAAACCTGAAGATGAATCTAAAATTTGACATTGAGGTTGTCAACTTTTTTGGTTAGACTGTCCTGTTGACTATCTTTTGTTCTATTGTTACACTCTATAACTCTTATTATGTGGGATTTTAGGTCCTGTTTAAGAACCTCAGTGTGGACATGAAAGATGTGAAACCGACTTCCCTTCTTAAAGATCGAGGACGTGAAGTTGAGGGTAACCCAGATTTTTCAAACAAAGATGTTGCTTCATCCCAAACCCCAGTGGCTGCAGAAGTCTCATCAGGTGTCAACCCTCCAATAAAACATGTAGACCTGCAGCCTGAGGTCAATAGCACTTCCCGTGCCCTGAGCCTTCCAACTATGGTGAGTCAAGATGGCTTGGGCATGCGTTATCAATTCAATCATGTTAGGGGTTGCATTCTTGTTCTATTATATTTTAACATTTTTTATGCATGCAGTATACTGCTCCTGTTCGTCTCCCTCCTAACAGTATGGTGGAGGATGATAAAATTGCTCTAATGATGCCTGAGCAAGTCCCCTCTCACACCTTGACCCAGGTCTCATCTTCACAAACACCATTAGTATCACTATCGCCATCGCCACTCTCTCTAACTCAGGTTTGCCATGCTATCATTTTCACCCATCTTTTGCTGGGTTACTAGATTTTATATTTGTATGTTATTGTGCAATTTCTCATCTGTTGTTTGCAGCTTTTGTCGCTGATTCCACATGATGAGATACGCTTCAAAATAAGCTCAAAACTTTTGCCTTTTGGCTCACAGTTGCAGTTCAGCAAGTATGTTTGATGCTTCTAAACATAAATATCTGACACAATTTGGATTTGACTGATTAGCTGATAAACGCCTGTTATTCCATAGAATCATGGGCGTGGCTTTGGATAAGGCTATCAAAGAGATAATACTCCCTGTCATTGAAAGAAGTGTCTCAATAGCAAGCAAAACTACAAAAGAAATTATTCTGAAGGTTTCCTTGTATTCTTTCTGAAAGTTTTTTGTCATAGTGAAATTGTTGTTATGTTACTGATATTTTACTTCTTGAAGGATTATGCAACGGAATCTGATTACAGTGCCGCAAATCGCTCTGCTCGTTTAATGGTCGGGACATTAGCTGGAAGTCTAGCCCATGTTACTTGCAAGGTACCTCTTGCTTGTTTTTAAGCCCTATAAGCACTAATGTTCTTCTGTGGTTGTCTTGTGGTTGTTTTTAATCTTTTGTGCAACTTATTATATTATTTCCTTTTCCCTCTGGTGTAGGAACCGCTTCGTGTTGCGCTACTGTCTCATCTCCGAAGCCTTACTCAAAACCTTGCTAGCAACAGCGAAACTCTTGAGCGAATAGTACTTGTTCTGATCAACGACAATTTGGATCTTGGCTGCGCAAGTATCGAGTCTGTAGCGGCGCGCAAGGTAGCTCTTTGACATGCTATCGTGCCCTTGTCCTACGCAGCAAGACAGTAACATATACTTTTTTTATTTGCTGTTTCTTGAAAGTCTAAACACATTTTCTTGAGTTTCCATTCATTATGTGATCTTCTGTAGTCTAGTTCAGCAATTTGAGTTCCAACAGCTACCAATGATTTGCTTTCATACTGTGGAACTGCCTCTTCTCCTTTTCTGATCACCCTGAGCATATCCTCATTACCATTTTGCCAACAATGAGCTACAATGGTGAAGTTGGTGAAGTTCACTGCCAAATGACATGTATGCCATTTTGCAGGCTGTTGATTCGATTGAGGGTGAAATAACTCAATCCTTTTCACAACAAAGGAAGAAAAGAGAGGCAGCTGGTCCTGCATATTATGACTCTTTTACTTATGCTCAAGGTCCATTTGCCCCTGTACCTGAAGTATTCCATACTAAGGCAGAGTCTCCCGCCCAACAACGAGTGTATGAGGTGTAGCACCAGGACTTGAAATTGTCAATTGGAATTAACACGTGATGTTTCTGTACCGTACATGTGACTAGCTGCATCTCGTGTTGTTGATTTCAGGAGTTTGTTCATGTATGGCAGAGCCATGGCCAAAGTGTTGGTGCTGCAGGTTCTGGCTCTTCTGGTACAGCTGCTGTATCGAGCAATTTTGGTGTACCTCGAGCTTACAGCCCAAGTTTAGCACAAGCTTCCAGTGCTTTCTTGTCTGCTCAAACAGCTCCACTTACATTAACTCAGCCTACAGAGCTGGTGTATGAGGAATTAATTCCTGGCGCTGCACAACTTTCTAGGTACACATACTTTGGTACCTTAGTTTTGGAATGTGGTTTGCTCGAGCTGCTATCCCTAGATTGATGAACATCTTGTGCCTCGTAGTGATTCTCCTGCTCAAGTTGGGACCGGCGACTCTTCTGGCTGGCTTGGTGGAACCATTGGCGATGCATCCACATCTCCACCCTTGATGTCTAATGAACTTCCTGCGGGAGGAATAATGGTCAGGACCAACATAACATTTCTTCTTCACTTCATGTATACATGATATATGACAGACTTCTGAAACCTGTTTCAATCATGTACCAGGATTTAAATGTTATGACGCCACCTCCAGCTACAGTTTCTGACAATCTAGGATCTGGTTTACCTGATACTTTGAGCACTGGTGATGCTATGGAGAGATACGAACAGGTTTCACAAAAGGTAATGAAATTTGGAGAGATATATGTGAACTGATAATCAGCAACACATGAACTATCATTCAATTTTTTTATGATTTAATGGCTGCTTCCTATCAGAATGAATACCTAAATTTATGTTCTATGATCCAAAGGCCAACATATAACACAGACAGGTCTGGGTAATAACAGAAAACACCTTATACAAGGAACTAGTGTCTCTTAATGCTGCCAAAGAGCGACCTTTATATGTTTAAAATGTATTAGCTATGTGAGTCAGTAACTCTTATTGTCTTTTAGGACTTGTTATCATATGTTGTATTAATTATATTATTGTCATGTGGAGTTTTTGTTGAATGCATCTGATAATTTATCTTAGTTTCTAACCAAAGCAGCCCTGTTCTTTGGTTGGATACAAGTATATAAACTGGCTCACTAGTCTGGTTCTGCCTAGGCATGTATATGCCTCCACTTTATGCTTTGCCTACAGACTGCCCACACCACACCTAGTTGTGCTTCTTTGTCACCTGTACCATGCTTCATTTTTGTTGGAGACTCTTTAGTAGTTGGTTTGTTGGGTCTGGAGGAGGTCCCCTGTGTTTTAGGTTAGTCACTGTTATTTCTTGTTAAGATTTTTTTTACAAGGTTGAGGGGGGGCATTGATGAGCCACCTCCAACACCCATTTATTTAACAGTAGATAGAAATATTTAGGTTAGTTCCATTTCGAAGATGCAATCACGTACATGTGGGGTTGTCAAGTGGGCCCACATGTCAGTAGCACATTGTTGGTATGTCTTTGTGATGGTGCAGAGCGATCTGCATTCATGTTGTTTCTTTTGTTTATCTATCTAGTGTAACTAGTGTAAATAATATGAACTTACTATAAATCCCGACCTTCTGTACTTTCTGATTAAAAATGCCAGTTCCATGTATATTTAGGAAACTCCAGTAGTTTTTAAATTTCTACATAATCACATATCTCTGTTTTGCTTAACTGATTTGTTGTTGCCCTCCAGCTGGAAGTCTTGATTGCCAAGGATGGTAAAGATGTGGAAATCCAGGTTAACCCTCATTACTTCTACTCTGTAGGAATTTAGTGCTTCCGCTTTAGGCAAAGTGTGGCCTGTGCCACTGCTCCTGTAGGTGTTGTGAACCAAAACAATAGGTGTGAATACTGTGGCAAGAGAAACAATATGTCATCATCCCGTGTAGCAATTAAGTAGTGTAGGAACTAACAATTGTTGTGCACCACTGTGTTTTTAGGCAATATTTGCTGTGAACTAAACAGCTCATCGATCTATCGCTATAACATTTTGTGAAGTTAATCACACCGTGCATGGTTTCATTGTTTAGTACTCCCTCCGTTCCTAAATATAAGTCTTTGTAGAGATTTCACTATGGACTACATACAGAGCAAAATGAAGAATCTACACTCTAAAATGCATCTACATACATCCGTATGTGGTCCATAGTGAAATCTCTACAAAGACTTATATTTAGGAACGGAGGGAGTATATTAAAACTCATATACTTTATCTGATTGTTACTAACCTGTCTTCTTCATTGTATTCTCTTGTTCAGTCTGTTATAGCGGAAGTTCCTGATATCTTGCTCAAATGTGTTAACCGGGATGAGGCTGCATTAGCTGTTGCACAAAAGGTAATCATGGTCATTTTGTTAAGGCAATTATTTATAATACTCTGTTAATTGTTCTTCTAACATATTTTTCTTGGTGTCTTTGGTCTCAGGTTTTAAGAAGTTTGTATGACAACACATCAAATAGCGGTTCTGTCATGTGGTTTCTAGCAACCTTAGTTGCGATAAGAGATGTATGCAAGCTTGTTGTCAAGGAGCTAACAAATTGGGTATGTCTCTTTATGGCATATACCCTTTGTTTTAGTTGCCTTTTTTCCGCTTTCCTGATTTTCCATAATTCATCTTGTTGTGCTACGTCGATGTAGTTTGTTGTTGTTGATCCAAAGGCATATGTCACTCGTTTTATATCCTTCATTGAGCCTTAATTTCATCTGAATGACATGTTTAAATTTGTTATGCTTCTATTTATATAGTTGCATTTGTGTGCAATATGTCTGGTATGTTACGACTTCCCTTTCATGAGTGTGAATCAACCTTTTTGTGTCCTGTGAGATAATTTAGTGTCATGCAGATGTGCATAAGAGTGAGCGGGCTGCCAACAATATTCAGTTAATAAACAACGTACTAACGATACAAATTACAACCGTTAGTTCTGTTTTGGAATTAGCACTTGGCAGAGGTTTATGCCGCATATTTGAACCCTTGTGCGAGAGAGATCACCTCATTGATATTTAATTCTTTGGAACGGAGTTTATCAACTGGGCTCTTGGTTTTCTATGATTTGTTCAATTTGGATTTGTTCCACAGTTGTCAGGTTGGGGACTTCACACACAAGTTTATTAATTGTCTTGTCAATTTTTTGTGTGCAGGTAATCTATTCGGACGATGAGAAGAAGTTTAATAGTGAAATCATTTTTGCCCTTATTCGTTCTGATTTGCTGGATGTCAGGGAGTACAATGTTCATTTAGCAAAGCTAATTGACGGTGGAAGAAACAGTACGTTGAGTTGTTTTGTTTTGTAGTATATAGTACTTCCTCTGTTTCATAGTCCTCACAAATACCTGACCTGTGCCTCTTGTAATTTTCGTCTATTAATTGGGTTGCCAAATGTTTCTTGTCTCCTCAGAGATTGCAACAGAATTTGCCATGTCACTTCTCCAGACATTGATTACTCAGGACTCTGCTAGTATCTCAGAACTCCAGGATGTTGTTGATGTGCTATCAAAGGTGCACTGATTTTCTAAGCTGCTCTATATATTCAGTTGTTGCCCCGTTGGTCTTGCCCCCAGGAGCAGGCTCTGTGGCTACCAAGGACAATTTTTGTATTTTCTGATTGAATATTTCTATCCAAAAAATATTTCTTTTTGCCAAACAAATTACAAATGGTGGACAAGAGCTAAATATTGAATAGTTACTCAAAATGGTCGGACCCTTCCCCGGACCCTGCGCAAGCGGGAGCTACATGCACTGGGCTGCCCTTTTTTTTAGTCGAAATGGAGATCAGATTCAGTATATGTCAAAATCTGGCTCACCCACATTTGGTTTTCAGATTTCAAGGAGGCCAGGTTCACCTGAGTTGATGCAACAGGTGAATGAGATTGCAAGGAATAATGCCAACAATGCTCCTGGTTTTGCTTTTGGGAAGGATAAAAAGGTTAGGCCACATTTAAAAATGATCTCAACTATCAAGTATCGTTTGTTCACAATGTGTCTCGTAGCTAAACGCAGTTGGTGACTCGATTGTGTCTACATGTCTTGCAAATTTGTAGGTTTTACCTAACCGGGCAAACAAAGAGGAAAACAGTGTTAGTGATGCCACTGTAGCTGATTCTGTTGGTTTTCAAGACCAGGTATCTTTTGGAACTCGTTCAGTAGCATAAACTATGAATTCTGCAATATTTACTAGAACTTTGTTCTGATTCACGTGAATCTTGAGGATACAACAGTAAGATTTTTCTTTGCTATATGTATGCTTTAGATGCTTATTTTGTGTTTCTGATACCCCCTTATTTCTACATTGGATAATTTGGCCTTTAAATTGACTTAAGTAGTGCCTAACCATAGTACAAATTTGGTTTAAATCGGTCATCTGGTTTTGTTGCCATAATTTATTCTTACGGTGTAGAAAAATATCAGTATAAGGTCCATGTTTACACATCAGAATGAATTGTATATGCTAGGAGGTTTGATGCATTATGTTGGTTGATTCACAGGTTGCACACCTATTTTCTGAGTGGTGCCAAATATGTGATCATCCAAATGCTAGTGATGCGGCCTATAGTCGTTTTGTTATGCAGTTGCAACATATTGGCCTGCTGAAGGGAGACGAATTCACGGAGCGTTTCTTCCGAATTCTCACGGTGATTATTTTACTCATAGATTATACTGTGTGTGTGTGTGTGTTCCTTTTTTTGTTACTTTCATGCTAATTTTTTAATCAATCAGGAACTTGCTGTTGCACACTCTCTAGTCTCTGAGCAAATTAATGCTCCTGGTGGATTGTCTCAGCAGTCATCACATATATCATATTTCCCCATTGATTCATATTCGAAGCTTGTGTCTGTGGTGATAAAGGTATCTATAAAATAATTATTTTGTACACATGCTCCATATTACTTTGGAGTCTGCTGTGTATGGTTTAGGATTGTTATAGGATGAATATGAAAATTTTAAAGGTCCATTCTTTTTGTAGCTGTCAACTTGTTATGTTTGTGAGCAAGAACTGGCACGTGAATAATGTCTCTGCTAATTAAACAGAAAATAAAGAGGCTTTAGAGGACCAAAATGCAGCGATCGATTTATTTGCCTATCATGTACTCTTCCCTTGTTTTTTTTTTCCAGTGACATGTCTTATAACTTGATGCATATACCTCAAGAAAGAGACTCGAGTTGTTCATAATGATTTATTTTATGTATGTATTCTGCGAGTTATGTAGCATTCTGTTTCTTCAGTACAGTTGAATTGTTGCTTGCCCTGGATACTGTCGGATGTTGTTTTTCAAGTATGGATTATTTATAGCAAATTTATCCACACTTCCTGTTGTGTTAAAAAGTTTACTTATAGCTAGCCACAAGGGATAACTTCAAACGTGGAAAGTTATGTTTGTCAAAAAGATTGTTGAACTCACAATTTTTTTATGGCATGCACAGAAGATTATGCTCGCTAATCTCTATTATCCTGGATACTAATTCCTCTCTATTATTTGTCTTCAGAATTGTTCAGTGGAAATAGGACCAAATAAAGGCAGCCTTCTTCCCAAGGTCTGTATCTAGAAACCAGTGATAACCTTTTGCCCCTATACTAGTTAAAGAATGTAGATTCAGATTCTGGATTCAGAAGTTGAAGTTCAAAAATCTTTCATGCAAATTACTTGAGTACTGAAGTTAAATTGTTTTCAATGTGTCCAGATATTGTCAGTGACAATTAGGGTCATTCAGAAAGATGCTGAAGAGAAGAAAGCTTCATTTAACCCCCGACCATACTTTCGGCTATTTATCAATTGGCTGAATGACCTTAGTAATTCTGAACTCCATCATGATGGAGCTAATTTCCAGGTACACATGTTTTTAACGATGTATAAACTCTTATTGTACCAGGAACTATTTATTGCACCAGGAGGAATGTAACTTCTTTTTGGTATATATCAGGTTTTGGCTGCATTTGCAAATGCATTCCATGTACTGCAACCCTCGAGAATTCCTAGCTTGAGGTTTGTCCATCACTTTTGGCTTATTAATCTACTTCTCCTATATCAATATCTACATGCTATGTCATCTGATATTTCTGAATCATCGTAGTTTAGGCACCATACAAGATTGTTAGTTCAATGTGCTTTA
>NC_041387.1:671698638-671785453 GCF_002162155.2 Triticum dicoccoides | reverse complement strand
CCTTCTCTAAGTGCTTCGTTAAAATTTTCTTTTGTACACCATTGATTATGTAATTGTTAACCCACAGTCCCACATCAAAAGGTCAACTCGATTGTCCTTGTGCTCTACTTGCTGTGCGGCTATTATGCGCAAGGTTATTAGCTATCAGGATTGGTTAGGGTGCTCAGTTTCAAGTAGCAGCCAGCAAACACAGCATGGCTCTTACTTGGATATAAGACCTTGCGTCAAGATGACTAGCCCAACGCCTTTTAATAAAGCTGGCCTCACCTAGCAGTGCTTGTTTGAAATCTGTATTGGTAATATTTTGGTAATCTGATTAACACTGTTCTGTTGCAGCTTTGCTTGGCTTGAGTTGGTGAGTCATAGAACCTTCATGGCAAGACTGCTGACGGGCAATTCACAAAAAGGGTGGCCTTTTTTCCAACGGCTACTTATTGATCTGTTCAAATTCATGGAACCATATTTGAGAACTGCCGACCTATTAGAACCAGTTAATCCCCTCTTTCCAATCACTTTTTGCATTTGTCTTGTTCAAGTAATTATGAGCCACTTCTTATATCTTTTGTGTTTGTTTTACTTAGGTGCACCTTATGTACAAAGGAACTATGAGAGTGCTGCTCGTACTACTCCATGACTTTCCTGAATTTCTGTGTGACTATCACTTCAGTTTTTGTGACGTGATCCCTTCCAGTTGCATTCAAATGCGCAATGTCATTCTCAGTGCTTTTCCGCGCAACATGAGACTTCCAGACCCATCTACCCCTAATTTGAAGGTCTATCTAAAGAGACTTCCACACCCTTCCATTCTCCTAATTTCAGACAATATCTAACTCTTGTTTCTGTGGCAGATTGATCTGCTAGCTGAAATTTCATTACCTCCACGAATCATGTCAGATGTTGATGGTGCCCTCAAGTCAAAGCATATGAAGGCTGAAGTCGATGAGTATCTTAAGGTGATAGCATTTATATATGCTGATATGCTGAATTGCTGTGTTGTCTGGGACCCTCATTTTAAAAGCTTTGTTGAATCTTTACTTGTATTGTGCAGAGACCAGAAGGCTCATCCTTTTTGAATGATCTGAAGCAAAAGTTGCTGCTGCCTCAGAATGAAGCTAATGTTGCTGGGACACGCTACAATGTGCCTCTGATGAATTCGCTTGTTCTCTACATTGGCATCCAAGTGAGTTTATTTTTCATCTCATGCGGTGGAATTACCAGTAGAACTAGCTACTTCTGGGTACTTGTTCATAGAACAATTCTTGTTTCCTACGGAAAAAAAACCCGTCACAAATTTCTTTCTTTCGCACACGTGAGGTTGTCCTCTTCTTTTGTCTTACATGCTTTCTTATTTTTCTCTAATATAGAATAACAGTAATCTTGTGCCTCCTTTTTGTTTTATTTGTTAGTTTGTTGTGAGTTTGCCATTTTGCTTCCTTTATTTGTTGTATGTCATTCTAAGCTGCTGCTGTTTGGAAATAAAATTTCAGGCGGTGCAACAACTGCAAGCGAACAAGGCAAATGCATCTGCGTCAGCACAGCAGATTAACCATAGTACAATGGATATTTTTCAGATCGAAACTGCGACTGAATTTTTCAGATATCTTGTAACGAACTTGGATACAGAGGGGCGCTACCTGTTTTTGAATGCGATTGCAAACCAACTGCGCTACCCGAATAGCCACACGCACTACTTCTCCTTCATCATTCTGTATCTATTTGCTGAAGCTAGCCAGGTATTTTTTTTTGTAGTTTTTTTTGTTTGTTTGGTGCAAAAGCGAGCAGGAATCTAGTTTGTTTCCTTTGTCCTAACTAACAATGGAGTTTGGAACTGGAATTTGCAGGAACATATCCAGGAGCAGGTGACGAGGGTTCTCTTAGAACGGCTGATAGTGAATCGTCCTCACCCCTGGGGATTACTCATCACCTTCATCGAGCTGATAAAGGTTTTTTTTTTCTTCTTCTTTTTGTTTTTATTCATTTCTAGCACCACAATGCAATGGTGACCTAATGAATGCGTCTGCGTCAGAACCCGCGCTACAACTTTTGGAACCGAGCCTTCACACACTGCGCACCCGAGATTAAGCAGCTGTTTGAGTCAGTCGCAAAGTCATGCGGTGGAGGCGCTGGAAAAGCAGTGGATGATGGCTCTGATGTCAGCCACTAATGTAGTTAGTTTCTTGTAAATGGTACTCCCTCCGTAAACTAATATAAGAGTGTTTAGATTACTATTTTAGTGATCTAAACGCTCTTATATTAGTTTACAGAGGGAGTATATGGCTGCTTGTCATGGTCTGATGGGTTGACGTGCGGTTGACTTGCTCACAGATATTTCTTTTCTAGTATCATATAGTATTGCGTCTCTTCTGTAACTGGATATTGCGTGGTGAAACCCTTAACCATTATACGTTTCACAGTGAATGCAAATATTAGCCCGTTGGGGTACTGCCCGTATTATATTTGTAAAATTCAGGTGTTTGTATTAGCCATGTCTAGATTTTGTTGTTCCCTGAGCAATAAACATATCATGCAACAATTGAAAACAGTTAAGAGCCGCCTTTATTTTGACTATTTGTATGTATGTTTAGTACATGGTTAAATGGATCCGACGGGCCTGCCTCCCATCAACTTTAGATTCCATGGTCGGTAATGTTACTGATTAATGCTATAACCACTATAAGAGTGTCGCCAATGCCGATCCCATCAACCTATGAACTGGCAGTTGATGGTCTCCATTCCGTCTCTCTTGGTGCAACATCATCAGTGCTATAACCACTATAAGAGTGTCGCAAATGCTGCAAAAGCACGTGCTGCGGCTGGTTAGGCCAACAAGAATGAGATGTTGGTGGCCAACAAGAATGAGATGTTGGGATGCAAGGCTGGTGGCGTCTGGTTGGATAGGTGACACTGACGTGACCCCCTTCTGATTTGGGACTCCATTTCTCACTCATAATGTGGCCATGATTAACCCAGTAATGGTTTCATAGTTTGCACAAGTTGCTACCACTTAGTTGACACATGTGGAACTTTTCAGGAAGAAGATTATACTCTATTATGCCCAACGCAACGCAAACAACCCATGGCTAGGGAGAGATCATACACGTTACATATAACCAGCAAAGTGAAAAAAAAAAGATTGCATGTATGCTAACAGATTCCGTCGAGTCCCTCTCACATCGCCTTGTGTGCTTATGAGAACTGCAAGCGGCAACCTCGGAAAAAATTAGTTCTTCACACGGTGAAGGTAAGTTTGAGGTAATCAGGGTTAAACGTGTACATAAAACCAACACATACCTTTCGGTTCTGCTAGGATTCCAAGCCATCTGGATTACATCGGCACTCAAATCTGCCACACATGAGAGATATATAATCAAGAATATGCACCTCTAAATTGATGATCACATCACATTTGAGGGCTTAGGCACAATCCTGCCGGGAGAATCATCTCAAGAGTTCTTTTTATGGTGAAAAGTGGTACATGAGATTTGTTTTCTGCGCTCACAAACAAGTTTTTTTGACCTCAACCAATCTTAAATAACCCCCTATTTTTCTTAGGACAAGATATGCATGGTCAAATGTCGTCCTTGTAATTGGATGATATTTTTCAAGTTGCGGGCCCTTACAATGTTACTGAGATTAAAAAAATGCATATATTAAATATGAATTTATTTCCATTTGTATACTCCCTCCGTTCCTTTTTACTCCGCGTTTTAGTTTTGGTCAAAGTCAAACTACACAAAGTTTGACCAATTTATATTAAAAAATATGAACATCTACAATACTTAAACTATATAATATGAAAATACATTTCATGGTGCATCTGAAAATGTTGATTTCATATTGTGAATGTTGATATTTTTTAATATAAAGTTAGTCAAACTATGCAAAGCTTGACTTTGACCAAACCTAATATGCAGACTAAAAAGAAACGGAGGTAGTACCAGGTAAATGAATGATATACTATTCAAATAAAGGTACCAGGTGGCAACAGATA
Organism: Triticum dicoccoides; assembly: GCF_002162155.2. Lineage (NCBI taxonomy): Eukaryota > Viridiplantae > Streptophyta > Magnoliopsida > Poales > Poaceae > Triticum > Triticum dicoccoides. The sequence goes on along the minus strand of NC_041387.1, from coordinate 671,781,462 downwards.
CCAAGCCAAGGTCTGATCAAAAAAAGCTTTTCCCATAACCCGTTTTTAAAGAATAGGCGGCATAAGAGACTTTAGCAAACAAACATGTCAATAATGGAAAACAAAGTACTTTCCAGAAATATGCCTTCTATTAAAGCAGATACCTGTCATGTTAATTGGTTTTCCTATTGCTTGGGGCCTTCTGAACATGCAGCCAGAAGGCCGCGCTCAATGCACTGTCAAAAAAGATATAAGGTCAAGAAATGATGTTTTAATCGATCGAAAGTAGCTGGGTCTTTCTGGTGACAGGACTCTATATGTGTTAGCACAAGCGCTTCTTTGGACATAACAACATTTATCAACAAAATTGCAATTTAAGAAAATAAATCTGCTTATTTTTCTCAGGTACCTGAAGAAGATAGCCATGAAGCCAATCTAACGTTTGAGGAAAAGAGTTTGCTGAGATGTCAACAACAGTTAATCCCTGATCAGATTTAGACAGTAGGTTAGAGGAGAAAAAAAACAATCAAACACTAAACTAGAAAAGATGGTGATTCAATACAAGAAACAACATGATCCTTGACTCCTTGGGTAAACAGCTCTTGTAAAAAAATGACATCTTGAAGTAAAACATGACTAGCAGATTTCAAGCTCTTAATGGGAGCAGTTTAAACATGACAAATTTGACAAATGGGTCATTGCCAAGGAACGAATTTCACACTTTTGACCGATGAAGGAAAAATTACCTGTGCCTCAAAAGAGCAAAGATAATCCTGAATAAGTTTGAGGTTGTTTATAAGCTTTCGATGATCCTGAACAACATCAACTAAAAGTCAGATGCTAACCTGCAGTTTTTTTTTTCCAAGAGAAAGAAGAAAAAAGGAAATACGATACTCGGTACTGGGTAATGTCACTTCAAAATTCAAACACTCGTGTTAAGCATCAAAGAGATGGTAAAAGATTGGGGAATGTCAAGGAGTTACAATTATCTCATGCTCATATTTCATTAAACAAGGCTACTTAAAGTAGCATAGGGAAAGTATGCTGCACCACTTTGCATATACTCCCTCTGTCCCAAAATAAGCGCTGTGGCTTTAGTTCAAGTTTGAACGTAAAGCCACAGCGCTTATTTTGGGACGGATGGAGTATGTTCTGATATCAGGACTATAACAGAGTTAGATGGTTGTTACTAGTAACTGCATCAAAGAGCTAAGATGGTTGTTAGTAATAATTGCATCACAGAGCTACTCCCTCCGTCTGGAAATACTTGTCATTAAAATGGACAAAAAGGGATGTATCTAGAACTAAAATACATCTACATACATCCCCTTTTATTCATTTTGATGACAAGTATTTTCGGACGGAGGGAGTAGATGGTTATTGGTAGTAATTGTATCAATGATACGGATAATTCCCATCACCAATACCAATTCATGGTTTCTGTAAAAGATATAGACCAATAGATTGGCATTTAGTAACGACTCGGCATGCTTGCCGGTATAGCCTTAAAACGAGGATAATAAAAACAAAACACACTTGCTAGTCAGACGGTAGACATCTTGGAGCTTTCCTTCCAAGTTTTCATGATTTTACAGGATAGTACCAAGACAAAACAGTAATTTACTTGTGTATTCAAGCTTTGTAATGAATACCTGAGGAAGGCAATTATCTCTGATAGCTCTAGTGGCTATCCATTCCTCTAACAATGCCTGAACAAACAAACAAAGCAAATCTGAACGAGAATGAAATGAGCTAACAAACCAAATAATACGAGTGTGTAAAATACAGAAAATATCAAATATGAAATCCAGATACGTGTTCTGGATATACTTTAGAATTTCTAGCTGGGACGGTGCGCGCCTATTTCTGGCAAGCACAACTTCAGAGAAGGAATCAGTTTGAAACAGAAGAAAGGTAGGCCTTCAACTTGGTTATTGGTCAGAAACGCAAAAAAAAAAGGGCAACCTGGTGCATGTAGCTCCCGCTTGCGCAGGGTCCAGGGAAGGGTCCGACCACTTTGGGTCTATAGTACGCAGCCTTTCCCTACATTTCTGTAAGAGGCTGTTTCCAGGACTTGAACCCATGACCTCATGGTCACAAGGCAGCAGCTTTACCACTGCGCCAAGGCTCCCCTTTTAATCAGAAACGCAAAACAGAAAATATTAAATATGGAAGCCAGATATGCGTTCTGGATATATTTTAGAAATTATAACTGGGACGCTGCACCTATTCCAGGCAAGAGCAATTTCAGAGAAAGAACCAGTTTGAAAGAGAAGAAAGGTAGGCCTTCAACTTGGTTATTTGGAGAGGTCAGAAACGCAAAACAAACTTTTCATGGAGGTAGGTTTGTTGGTTTGATGTATGAACCCAGAAATTAAATATATGGAAACACATTTAAATTTATAAACCAGGTAGACAACACACCTTGTGATCAAAATCAGACATCCTCAACACAATTGGAACAACTATCGGTTCAGCAGCAGGTTTGTCCTTCTTGGCACTGTTGTTCTTCTGTTGGTCCAAATCCTTTTGTCCATTGCCTACAAAGTAAAAAGAATAGTGACTGGCCACCAACTTGAACATGGCAGAGTACAGTATTCTGTAAGAACCATACAGGATCTGATCCTTTACTTCCCCAGATACTATATTTTTCCACCAACTAGAACAAGAAATAGAGATTTACTTTGGCATACTCCAGCCTTGTTGTGTCATACTGACCACACATCATAATACGGATCACATTTATCAGAGTAATTTGACTTACCTTCAGCTTTGAAAATTTTCTCTTCAGAATCAGAAGAGGTAATCTCATGGCTGTCAGCACCAGACAGCCCTTCACTGGTCCTACTCTCAGGCAGGCAGTCCTGGCTTTGTAAGGTATCTTCCTTTAGAATGTTCTCAGGTAGACCATTTTCTGGTTGCTGTTCAGTTTTCTTTTCTGAAGAGATGGATGAATTTCCAGATTCAACCTTTTTCTCTATTCTGGAATTGTCATCTGCATTCTCCTCATCCATCAGGTAAATGCTTGGATCCAAATGAATTCCCTGAAGTCAAATATCAGCCAAAATTAGACATAGTTTACACATGTGGGGCACACTAACTAAATACAGATGCCACAGATCTTTTGGCTAGCTCCCACCCACCATCCCAAACAAAATCCATCTTCTGCTTTGTACTACTGGTCACCCCACCATCCCCAACAAAATCCATCTTCTGCTTTGTACTACTGGTCAGACATCACTAGCTAATCTCAAATGCAACAAGTGCTAGAAAGTAAATGTGGTAGTGTAGAGCTATGCAGGATCTTTTTTTTTTTTAAAGCTTCTAACCATGTTGAGCAACAGTAGAAATGTGTGGACTGTCAGATTATTCACCTCCAAAAGAAAATAATTTTAATTGCCAGTGAAGTTCTGCCATGCCGCAAAAGCTGGAGTGGGCTGTGCTATCAACGAGCAATTTCTGTACACGTGTTATGTTCACACATATATATGCGTGCACTTCACTTCGATCCACGAAGATCTGTGACGGATGAAGCAAATATAGACAGCTTAAACCAATGCAGCACAGATCTGCCTCCGAGTCTTTACAGGTTAGGAAAGAAGGGTAACTTGGGCTTTTCCGCTTTTAAACATTTTTCTGTTCTTGTCTCCTCCATTAAAAAGTTGTGACTTTCCATTTTATCACTCCCGTTTTCGCTTCCATAGGTTTTTATGGATGACATTGATATATGCCAGTTTGCCTGTCTCCAGACTGGTTAGCTGGTATTTCCATATCATTTTTTTTCCAAAAAGGATGCAGGTGCCCAATGGCCCTGTCAGATTGGGCCCACTATCAGCCAAATATTTTTTCTGTCTCACACAGAAGGGGTAGAAAGAAAAGTGATCCACGAATCCCCCGCGCCATTCATGCTCTCAACCGCCGACGGTACTCGTATGCATGCCATGTAATTGAACAAATACTCTCAAGACAAAATGATGGAAGAGTAAATAGCTAAAATACACACGAACACAATCATATTACCTCCGTCCCAAAATTCTTGTCTTAGATTTGTCTAGGTACGGATGTATATAACACTATGACGTGACTAGATAAATCCGTATCTAGACAAATCTAAGACAAGAATTTTGGGACGGAGGGAGCAGAAACTAATGATCTGCTCTGAGCCTCTGATTCATTCGAAAGCTAGCGACGGCAACATGGTTGACAGAGAGCGAGACATTGAGGGTGATGGATGGTGCGGTTGGGCACGAAAGCCGAAAGCCACAGGAGAGAGGATACCACATGTATGTGAACAAAAAATTCCATTTTAACATAACGATGTTGCTGTGTTGGCATGTTTGGGAAAATATCATATCAGCTACTGACGCCTCCCTTCATTGTTGCATCCTCTGCTCATGCTTGCACAATTATACCCACGGAACACTAACAAGGACAAACGTACATCCTTCTAGAAGGAAATCCAAAAGGCCAGTCAGTGTTGTGAGTGAAGTTGGATGATGGGAAATGCAAGCAAAATGGCTGGTAGAAGTTTTTGATAACCATCCCAAATTACATCTTGTTTTGCAATAGAAGGTAGCGATCAATGTAAAATGACCGCTGTAACATCGTATGACATGTCTACACATACTAATTGGCACTGTACAATTAAGAAACAGTAGAACTGAAGACTTTTGTGTCAGTTAGTATTCAATGTGCAGAAAAAGTCCTCTATAGTATCCAACCCTACTGCTGGGCCCTCCCCTACAGTTTCCACTCAATAATATCCAATCGAACAGGCATTTGAACACCATGCTGTAGAAATTAAAATGACAAAACAATATAGAGCTGAGGTATTTTCACAAAATTAATTTCACAGTGCAACCCATAGATATGGTTTTTTGTTTCAGGAGAAACATGTAAGGCATAACAACATACCTCTATTATAATTGGCTTCCCATCTTTCATTGCTTTCTTCAAATCACCAGCCAAACCTGGTAAATGTGAACAGCAAGCAAAACAAAAAATGAGTGCCTGCAACTAATTATATCCAAAGCAAGCAGCTTTTATGTGTGCAATACAAAACCCTTTTTTCCACACAAAAAATAAATACCTTTGCGAACAACTCTGCATTCTCTGCAAAATTCAGTGATAAGTTCTTCAGGTGAATTAAAATCCCGAGCCCAGACAGGTACTGAAGTTAGCGGGGCACTGCATGTGTTGTTGAGATCAGTAATCTATTCAGTATTCACAGACTACACGTTTTGGAAATGGGGAACCATAGACACAGCAAACAACTCATATGGCAGAGAATAACCGAGACGAGGAAAAGAAACTCACTCTGTTGATGTCCTCAACAACTCATAAACCATGTCTGTCTACATGTTATAATCAAGAAATGTAGTCAAGGTGACAATGGTAGCAAACAGGACTCTTATATATGGCACATACAATGGGAAGAGAAAATAAACCTGTAAAACATTTGGTAGGTTGAGCCTTTGAGCTAGCTGTGTAGCAATTGTTGATTTTCCAGTGCAAGCAGTTCCACACACCAAAATTACTAGTGGTACTCTTTGATGATGGAATCTGCAGTTAATAATAAATAGAACATAAACATGTTATCAAAATGACACTGAAGTAAAGCTTCTGCAAAGTAGACTTGACATGAAGACAACAATAATACTCCCTCCGTAAAGAAATATAAGAGCATTTAGATCACTCCTTTAGTGATCTAACCGCTCTTATATTTCTTTACAGAGGGAGTATAAGGTTAGCACCTTAAACTATGGAATTCATTATCATTAATAAGGTACAATTGAAAATAAGTCCGAGGGAGCCTATTCTAGTAAGGTTCCAAACATTATATTATTCAAAATAGAGCAGCCTTTCCTCCAACAACACACCTTGTCATCATCTTATACCGATTAATGTAGTCCTCTCCATATCCCCTTTTCTCCATTAGCTGTAAATAAACTAGTATTTTTTAAGTTAACAAAATAACAAACATGTCTATTTAAATGAAGTTAAAGGTAGTCACCTTGAAAAGGTTGGCCTCTAAGTCACTCTGTGAACTGCAGAAAACATTTGCTAGCATATAAGTCTAAAAATCAGGAATTGATGAATGATGATACACAAATTAGGTATTCAATTTGTTATCATGACAACAATAATGATTCGACAATATTATGTATGCGACACTTTCATCATTAGAAAACAAAAGAATAACACGTGGGAAATTGTTGAAGTGTATATGTGAATTGTCTAGCCTTTTCCATCGGTTCGGACTTTTGGTTGCGTTGGCTAGTGCATGAAGCTCAACATAAACAACATAAGGATCGAAAAATATAGAGTGAAGGGCGAACAAACATACACATCAAGAAGGCTGTTGTCGACGAGCAGCTTCTTGAGCTCAAGGGCAATCTTAATGGCGACGTGGTTCGGAATCTGAAGAAGGGGGCGCAAAAAGATGGCCAAAGCTGTTAGCTTACACCTTTGTACTGTCCTTCGTTGGTACTTGACATCGAAACTAGAACAGTAACTTGTTGGAAGCGTAGCATATTTTTCACTATTCATAATCAGTAAAAACAGAGGCATGGCAATGGTAAATGATTAAGGTGTGGGAGAAGGATTGGTGTGAGGAGGAGGAGGAGGAGGAGGGCGGGGGACCTTGGTGACGGTGAGCATCCTGCTGAGGAGGAACCTGGAGAGGACGTAGTAGTGGTCCGCGTTCTCCCCGAGCCAGACCTTGACCTGACGGCGCAACCACGGCAGACAAGTGATAAACGTGATGAGCCCGGACGGCGGGGAGTGAGGGAGGGATGGGGGATCCGGCCTGGGTGGGGAGGGGAGGGGAGGGAAGGACCTTGACGAAGTCGTACTTGGAGGAGGCGTTGCGGGAGGGGAGCCTGGCGGCGGAGGAGGAGCCGCCCTCGCCGCCGGCGTGCTCCGGCGGCGGAGGGTCCGGATCCCCGGAGCCGGAGGCGGCCCCGGCCTGGTCCTGCATCGGGCGGAGGAGGGCGCGACGGCGGCCTGATCGATCGGGGCGGGGGTGGATGCCTCGCCCTCGCCGCCTCGCTTCTTCTTCTTCGCTCGGCGGTGCGGCGGTGGTCGGCGGGTGGCGTCGCGTCGTCCGCACGCGCGTCTGCTTTGCAGAATCGGACACAGTTTCTTACTGTATTTTTTTTTTCTAGAAGAAAACTTCGCTCTGTTTCTAATAATCTAGTAGGAGTAGTAAAATGTGATAAGACTATCAAAAACGTCTTACATTTAGAGGTAGTACTTTTCTTAAACAATACTACTATAAGTTTATCATTTTTTTTAGAAACAACACATACAGTATTAAGTTTATTACTTTCTTTTAAACCACCTGCTGGCCATACGCGCATCAGGAGTTTTAGAGCAACTACAGCCGGGCGCCTCAGATCCGAACATACGCCTGGGCGAGCCGCCCGATCATTGTCCGGTCGCGGAATTTTGACTCAAATGAGCCTCAAACGCCCGGGCTGATCGGCACCCATCATATCCAGCCCAAAGATGGGGCACCCGCCCGTGTGTGTGTGCCCGGGCTAATCTGCCTCCCGCATCGCTGCTTGGCTGCCTCCGGACTCGCCGACTGGAGGAGGAGGAGGAGGAGCAACCGGGAGAAGAGGAGGGAGAGGAGCTGGCTTCGATGGAGGTGGAGGAGGCGGAGCAGCCGGAGCCAGAGCTGTCGGGCTTCAACATGGAGTAGGCGGAGGAGGAGGAGGAGGAGGAGGAGGAGCAGCCGGGAGAAGAGGAGGGAGAGGAGCTGGTTTCAATGGAGGTGGAGGAGGCGGAGCAGCCGGAGCCAGAGCTGTTGGGCTTCAACATGGAGTAGGCGGAGCAGCGGGCAATCCTAGAGTCCATCCAGGATGATGCCTATATGGAGGCCAACCGGGCGTTCCTCCGGTAGGAGCAGACAGAGGTGGAGTTCGCCATCCCAATCGGAGGAGATGACGGTGCAGCAGGCCATCCTAGAGTCCATCCAGGATGAGGCCTGTGCGGAGGCCAACCGGGCGTTCCTCCGGTAGTAGCATACAGAGGTGGAGTTTGCCGTCCCAATCGGAGGAGATGGCGGAGCAGCAGGCCATCCTAGAGTCCATTCAGAATGAGGCCTATGTGGAGGCCAATCGGGTGTTCCTCCGGCAGGAGCAGGCGGCGTTGGACGCGCTCTTCGTCAAACTCGACGCGGAGATAGAGAAGGAGGAGGCCGGAGCGGAGCAACCGGAGGTGCCAGAGGAGCCGGAGCTGCAGTTGCCGAAGCCGGGCACGAAGATCGTCGACATCTCCGACGAGGAGTAGCTTTGACGTAGTACGTATGTTTATTTTGTTTGGATGTCTTTGTATGGATTCAAGAATCTAGTATGAGATGTCTGGATACAACTCATGAAATTTGAGATGTGCCTGATCACTGCCGCAGACGCACCCGTGCGGGCGTTTGAGGCCATATTTGATATATCCGACTGTAGATGCTTTTAGTTCTAGTATTTGTCGTTTCTAGGTACGTCTTACTATGTCATTCAGTGGACGAAGCTTATCCATAGAGAAGTTATGTTAAAAAGGTAAAGTAGGAGAAAATCTATCTACAATATATTTTCATTTTTAAGAGGTATTACCTTTTTACCAAAATATAAGATGTTTTTGCAGTTCAATTTGAACTAGTAAAGCGTCTTATATTATGGTACGGAGGAAGTATATTTATCAAAAGCAATCATATTTGGGACTAGGGTAACAACTTAGTAGCTCATTTCAAACCAGGTGACTGTTGGAGAACGTAGCATGCAATTTCAAAAAATTCCTACGCTCACGCAAGATCTATCTAGGAGATGCATAACAACGAGAGGGGGAGAGTGTGTTCATGTACCCTCATAGACCGAAAGAGGAAGCGTTTGATGTAGTTGAGCGTCTTCTCGTTCCGACCGATCAAGTACCGAACGTACGTCACCTCCGAGTTCTGCACACGTTCAGCGCGATGACGTCCCTCGAGATTCTTGATCCAGCAGAGTGTCGATGAAGTAGATGAGTTCCGTCAGCACGATGACGTGGTGATGGTGATGGTAATGTGATCCGCACAGGGCTTCGCCTAAGCACCGCGAGAATATGATCGACGTGAACTGTGGAGGGGGCGCCGCACACGGATAGGAACAATTGATGTGTGTTGTAGGCGCCCCCTCCCCACGTATATAAAGGAGGGAGGGGGAGAAGGCCGGCCGTAGGCGCGCCCAAGTAGGAGGAATCCTACTTGGGCTCCTAGTAGGATTCAGCCTCCCTTTTCCTTTTATCGAAGGGGAAAAGGGGGAAGAAGAGAGAGGGGGAGAAGGAAAGGGGGCGCCGCCCCTTCCCTAGTCCAATTCGGCCTCCTTCCTTGGTGGGGGGCGAGCCACCCCTTGTGGGCTGGTGTGCCTCCCTCCTATGGCCCATATGCCCATATCTTCCCCGGGGGGTTCCGGTAACCCCCCTGATACTCTGATGTGTACCCGATACACTCCGGAACACTTCCGATGTCCGAATACTACCTTCCAATATATCAATATTTACCTCTCGACCATTTCGAGACTCCTCGTCATGTCTGTGATTTCATCCGGAACTCCGAACAACATTCAGTCACCAAAACACATAACTCATATAATACAAATCGTCATCAAACGTTAAGTGTGCGGGCCCTATGGGTTCGAGAACTATGTAGACATCACCGAGACACCTCTCCAGTCAATAACCAATAGCGGAACCTGAATGCTCATATTGGTTCTCACTGTTGGAAATATGCCCTAGAGACAATAATAAATTGGTTATTATTGTATTTCCTTGTTCATGATAATTGTCTATTATTCATGCTATAATTGTATTAACCGGAAACCGTAATACATGTGTGAATACATGGACCACAACATGTCCCTAGTGAGCCTCTAGTTGACTAGCTCGTTGATCAATAGATGGTTGTGGTTTCCTGACCATGGACATTGGATGTCGTTGATAACGGGATCACATCATTAGGAGAATGATGTGATGGACAAGACCCAATCCTAAGCATAGCACAAGATCGTGTAGTTCGTTTGCTAAGAGCTTTTCTAATGTCAAGTATCATTTCCTTAGACCATGAAATTGTGCAACTCCCGAATACCATAGGAATGCTTTGGGTGTACCAAACGCCACAACGTAACCGAGTGGCTATAAAGGTGCACTACAGGTATCTCCGAAAGTGTCTGCTGGGTTGGCACGAATCGAGACTAGGATTTGTCACTCCATATGATGGAGAGGTATCTCTGGGCCCACTCGGTAATGCATCATCATAATGAGCTCAATGTGACTAAGGAGTTAGTCACGGGATCATGCGTTACTAAACAAGTAAAGAGACTTGTCGGTAACGAGATTGAACAAGGTATATGGATACCGACGATCGAATCTCGGGCAAGTAATATACCGGTGAACAAAGGGAATTGTATACGGGATTAATTGAATCCCCGACATCGTGGTTCATCCAATGAGATCATCGTGGAACATGTGAGAGCCAATATGGGTATCCTGATCCCGCTATTGGTTATTGGCCGAAGAGGTATCTCGGTCATGTCTGCATGATGAGCTAGATTTGTAATGGGAATAGTATGTGGTTACCGAAGGTTGTTTGGAGTCCCGGATGAGATCCTGGACGTGACGAGGAACTCCGGAATGGTCCGGAGGTAAAGATCGGTATATTGGACGAAGGGTATTGGAGTCCGAAATTGTTCCGGGGGTACCGGGTGACGACCAGTGTGACCGGAAGGAGTTTCGGAGGCCCCGACAAGCGTTGGGTGGCCTTATGGGCCAAGGGGAAGGGGCACACCAGCCCACTAAGGGGTTGTGCACCCCTCCCACCCCATCACACGTAACCTGGAGAGGTGGGGGCGCCTCCCCTAGGGCAGCAGCCCCTCCCGGCTTGGGGGGCAAGTTTCCTAGGGGTGGGGGCACCCAGACCCATCTAGGGTTTCCCTTGTGGCCGCCGCCCCTCCCCTAGGGAAACCCTAGGGCACCTCCACCTCCCCCTTCCCCCTATATAGTGAGGGAGAGAGAGGGCTGAACAAACCCCTTCCACGGGTGCAGCCCCTCCGTCCCCTCATACATCTCCTCTTCCTCCGTAGTGCTTGGCGAAGCCCTGTTGGAGAACCACGAGCTCCACCACCACCACGCTGTTGTGCTGCTGGAGTTCTCCCTCAACTTCTCCTCTCCCCTTGCCGAATCAAGAAGGAGAAGACGTCCCCAGGCTGTACGTGTGTTGAACGCGGAGGCGCTGTCCGTTCGGTGCTAGATCGGATGTTCCGCGATTTGAATCGCCACGAGTACGACTCCATCAACCACGTTCTTGTAACGCTTCCGCTTAGCAATCTTCAAGGGTACGAAGATGCATTCCCTCTCTCTCTCTCTCTCTTGTTGCTAGCATCTCCTAGATTGATCTTGGTGACACGTAGGATTTTTTTTTGAATTATTACTATGTACCCCAACAGTGGCATCATGAGCCAGGTCTATGCATAGATTCTATGCACGAGTAGAACACAAGTAGTTCTGGGCGATGATTTGGTCATTTTGCTTACCGTTACTAGTCTTATCTTGATTCGGCGGCATTTTGGGATGAAGCAGCCCGGACCGACCTTACACGTACGCTTACGTGAGACAGGTTCCACCGACTGACATGCACTTGTTGCATAAGGTGGCTAGCGGGTGTCTGTCTCTCCCACTTTAGTCGGACCGGATTCGATGAAGAGGGTCCTTATAATGGGTAAATAGCAATTGGCATATCACTGTTGTGGCTTTTGCGTAGGTAAGAAAAGTTCTTGCTAGAAACCCATAGCAGCCACGTAAAACATGCAACAACAATTAGAGGATGTCTAACTTGTTTTTGTAGGGTGTGTTATGTGATGTAATACGGCCAAAGGGATGTGATGAATTATATATGTGATGTATGAGATTGATCATGTTCTTGTAATAGGAATCACGACTTGCATGTCGATGAGTATGACAACCGGTAGGAGCCATAGGAGTTGTCTTAATTTATTGTATGACGTGCGAGTCAAATATAAGCTCCATGTAATTACTTTACTTTATTGCTAACCGTTAGCCATAGTAGTAGAAGTAATAGTTGGAGAGACAACTTCATGAAGACACGATGATGGAGATCATGCTGTCATGCCGGTGATGATGGTGATCATGCCATGCCTCGAAGATGGAGATTAAAGGCGCAAGATGATATTGGCCATATCATGTCACTTTATGATTTGCATGTGATGTTTGTCATGTTTACATCTTATTTGCTTAGAATGACGGTAGCATAAATAAGATGACCCCTCACTAAAATTTCAAGAAACTGTTCCCCCTATCTGTGCACCATTGCGAAGGTTTGTTGTTTCGAAGCACCACGTGATGATCGGGTGTGATAGATTCTAACATTCGCATACAATGGGTATAAGCCAGATTTACACATGCGAAACACTTAGGTTGACTTGACGAGCCTAGCATGTACAAACATGGCCTCGGAACACGGGAGACCAAAAGGTCGAACATGAGCCATATGGTTGATACGATCAACATGGAGATTTTCACCATTGTTAACTAGTCCGTCTCACGTGATGATTGGACACGGGCTAGTCGACGTGGATCATGTATCACTTGGATGATTAGAGGGATGTCTATCTAAGTGGGAGTTCATTAAATAATTTGATTAGATGAACTTAATTATCATGAACATAGTCAAAAGGTCTTTGCAAATTATATCGTAGCTTGCACTTTAGTTCTATTGTTTTAGATATGTTCCTAGAGAAAATTTAGTTGAAAGTTGATAGTAGCAATTATGCGGACTGGGTCCATACCCTGAGGATTATCCTCATTGTTGCGCAGAAGGCTTATGTCCTTAATGCACCGCTCGGTGTGCTGAACCTCGAGCGTCGTCTGTGGATGTTGCGAACATCTGACATACACGTTTTTTTGACTACGTGATAGTTCAGTGCGTAATGCTAAATGGTTTAGAATTGAGGCGCCGAAGACGTTTTTGAAACGTCGCGGAACATATGAGATGTTCCAAGAGCTGAAATTGAGATTTCAGGCTTGTGCCCATGTCAAGAGGTATGAGACATCTGACAAGTTTTTTAGCCTGCAAACTAAAGGAGAATAGCTCAATCGTTGAGCATGTGCTCAGATTGTCTGAGTACTACAATCGCTTGAATCGAGTGGGAGTTAATCTTCCAAATGAGATAGTGATGGTTCTCCAAAGTCTCTGCCACCAAGCTACTAGAGCTTCGTGATGAACTATAACATATCAGGGATATATATGATTATCCTTGAGCTATTCGCGATGTTTGACACCGCAAAAGTAGAAATCAAGTAGGAGCATCAATTATTGATGGTTAGTAAAACCACTAGTTTCAAGAAGGGCAAGGGCAAGAAGGGATACTTCATGAAACGACAAATCAGTTGCTGCTCTAGTGAAGAAACCCAAGGTTGAACCCAAACCCGAGACTAAGTGCTTCTGTAATGAGGGAACGGTCACTGAAGCAGAATTACCCTAGATACTTGCTAGATGAGAAGGCTGGCAAGGTCGACAGAAGTATATTGGATATACATTATATTAATGTGTACTTTACTAGTACTCCTAGTAGCACCAGGATATCAGATACCGGTTCGGTTGCTAATGTTAGTAACTCGAAATAAAAAAAGCTACGGAATAAACGGAGACTAGCTAAAGGCAAGGTGATGATATGTGTTGGAAGTGTTTCCAAGGTTGATGTGATCAAACATCACACGCTCCCTCTACCATCGGGGATTGGTGTTATTTGGTGTTTGCATTGAGCATAGACATGATTGGATTATGTTTATCACAATACAGTTATTCATTTAAGGAGAATAATGGTTACTCTATTTATTTGAATAATACCTTCAATGGTTTTGCACCTAAAATGAATGGTTTACTGAATCTCGATCATAGTGATACACATGTTCATGCCAAAAGATATAAGATAGTAATGATAGTACCACCTACTTGTGGCACTGCAATTTGAGTCATATTGGTATAAAACGCATGAAGAAGCTCCATGTTGATGGATCTTTGGAATCACTCGTTTTTGAAAAGTTTGAGACATGCAAACCATGTCTATTGGTATATACGCATGAAGAAACTCCATGCAAATGGATCGTTTGGACTCACTTGATTTTGAATCACTTGAGACATGCAAATCATACCACATGAGCAAGATGACTCAAAGGCCTCATTTTCAGCGAGATGGAACAAGAAAGCAACTTGTTGGAAGTAATACATCTTGATGTGTGCAGTCCAATGAGTGCTGAGGCACGCAGTGGATATCGTTATGCTCTTACTTCACATATGATTTGAGTAGATGCCAGGTATATTTACTTGATGAAACACAAGTCTGAATTATTGAAAGGTTCAAGTAATTTTAGAGTGAAGTTGAAGATTGTCATGACAAGAGGATAAAATGTCTATCATATGATCATAAAGATGAATATTTGAGTTACGAGTTTGGTACACAATTAAGACATTGTGGAAATTGTTTCACAACTAATGCTGCCTGGAACACCATAGTGTGATGGTGTGTCCGAACATCATAGCTGCACCCTATTGGATGTGGTGCATACCATGATGTCTCTTATCGAATTATCACTATCGTTTATGGGTTAGGCATTAGAGACAACCGCATTCACTTTAAATAGGGCACCACATAATTCCGTTGAGATGACACTGTATGAACTATGGTTAAGAGAAACCTAAGCTGTCGTTTCTTAAAAGTTTGGGGCTGCGACACTTATGTAAAAAAGTTTCAGGCTGATAAGCTCGAACCCTAAGCGGATAAATGCATCTTTATAGGACACCCAAAATAGTTGGGTATACCTCCTATCTCAGATCCGGAAGCAAAAGTGATTGTTTCTAAAAAGGGTCCTTCTCGAGGAAAAGTTTCTCTCAAAAGAATTGAGTGGGAGGATGGTGGAGACTTGATGAGGTTATTGAACCATCACTTCAACCAGTGTGTAGCAGGGCACATGAAGTTGTTCCTGTGGCGCCTACACCAATTGAAGTGGAATCTGGTGATAGTGATCATGAAACTTTGGATCAAGTCACTACCAAACCTCTTAGGTCGACAAGGACGCGTGCCGCTTCAGAGTGGTACAGTAATCCTGTCTTGGAGGTCATGTTTCTAGACTACAATGAACCTACGAGCTATGGAGAAGCAATGGTGGGCTTGGATTCCGACGAATGGCTTGAGGCCATAAAATCCGAGGGAGGATCCATGTATGAAAACAAAGTGTAGACTTTGAAAGAGCTACTTGATGGTCGTAAGGCCATTGGGTATAGATGGATTTTAAAAGGAAGACAAACAATGATAGTAAGTCACCATTAAGAAAGCTCGACTTGTCGCTAAGATGTTTTCCGACAAGTTCAAGGAGTTGACTATGATGAGACATTCTCATTCGTAGCGATGCTGAGAGTATGTTGGAATTATATTAGCAGTTACTGCATTATTTATGAAATCTTGCAGATAGGATGTCAAAACATTGTTTCCTCGATGTTTTTCTTGAGGAAAGGTTGTATGCGATATAACCAGAAGGTTTTGTCAATCCTAAAAGATACTAACAAGTATTCAAAGCTCCAACAATCCTTCTAAGGACTGGAGTAAGCATCTCAGAGTTGGAATATACACTTTTATGAGATGATCAAAGATTTTGGGTTTATACAAACTTCATGAGAAACTTGTATTTCCAAAGAAGTGAGTGGGAGCACTATAGAATTTCTGATGAGTATATGTTGATTGACATATTATTGATCGGAAATGATGTAGAATTTCTGGAAATGTGCCTTGCCATGAGTCAGTCAAGGGGTACAAGAGTGATCCAGGAATGGATCACTGGACAACGGTCAAAGTTATCCTTAGTGACTAGTGGACTAAGGATTTTTTCTCGATTATGGAGGTGGTAAAAGAGTTCGTCGTAAAGGGTTAAGTCGGTGCAAACTTTGACATTAATACGGATGACTCTGAGTAGTAAAACTGGATTCGTATAGTAGAGCTGTTATTTGGAATAGTTCCAAATGGCGTGTGGTAGCTGCATCTACAAGTTGACATAGAGATTTGTAAAGCACACACAGATCTGAAAGGTTCATACCTATTGACTAATAACCTCTCTCACAAGCAAGATATGATCAAACCCCATGGGTGTTGGATTCATTACAATCACATAGTGATGTGAACTAGATTATTGACTCTAGTGCAAGTGGGAGACTGTTGGAAATATGCCCTAGAGGCAATAATAAATTGGTTATAATTGTATTTCTTGTTCATGATAATTGTCTATTATTCATGCTAGAATTGTATTAACCGGAAACTGCAATACATGTGTGAATACATGGACCACAATATGTCCCTAGTGAGCCTCTAGTTGACTAGCTCGTTGATCAATAGATGGTTGTGGTTTCCTGACCATGGACATTGGATGTCGTTGATAACGAGATCACATCATTAGGATAATGATGTGATGGACAAGACCCAATCCTAAGAATAGCAAAAGATCCTGTAGTTCGTTTGCTAAGAGCTTTTCTAATGTCAAGTATCATTTCCTTAGACCATGAGATTGTGCAACTCCCGGATACCGCAGGAATGCTTTGGGTGTACCAAACGCCACAATGTAACCGGGTGGCTATAAAGGTCCACTACATGTATCTCCGAAAGTGTTTGTTGTTGGCACGAATCGAGACTGGGATTTGTCACTCCGTATGACGGAGAGGTATCTCTGGGCCCACTCGGTAATGCATCATCATAATGAGCTCAATGTGACTAAGGAGTTAGTCATGGGATCATGCGTTACGGAACGAGTAAAGAGACTTGCCGATAACGAGATTGAACAAGGTATAGGGATACCGATGATCGAATCTCGGGAAAGTAACATACCGATGAACAAAGGGAATTGATACGGGATTGATGAATCCCCGACATCGTGGTTCATCTGATGAGATCATCGTGGAACATGTGGGAGCCAATATGGGTATCCAGATCCCGCTATTGGTTATTGGCCGGAGAGGTATCTCGGTCATGCCTGCATGATTCCCGAACCCGTAGGGTCTAGACACTTAAGTTTCAGTGACGCTAGAGTTGTAATGGGAATAGTATGTGGTTACCGAAGGTTGTTCGGAGTCCCGGATGAGATCCTGGACGTGACGAGGAACTCCGGAATGGTCTGGAGGTAAAGATCGGTATATTGGACGAAAGGTATTGGAGTTCAAAATTGTTCTGGGGGTACAGGGTGACAACCAGTGTGACCGGAAGGAGTTTCGGAGGCCCCGGCAAGCGTTGGGTGGCCTTATGGGTCAAGGGGAAGGGGCACACCAGCCCACTAAGGGGTTGTGCGCCTCTCCCACCTCACGTAACCTGGAGAGGTGGGGGTGCCTCCCCTAGGGCAGCAGCCCCTCCCGGCTTGGGGGCAAGTTTCCTAGGGGTGGGGGTGCCAAAACCCATCTAGGGTTTCCACTGTGGCCGCCGCCCCTCCCCTAGGGAAACCCTAGGGCCCCTCCACCTCCCCCTTCCCCTATATATAGTGAGGGAAAGAGAGGCCTGAACCAACCCCTTCCATGGGTGCAACCCCTCCCTTCCCTCATACATCTCCTCCTCCTCCGCAATGCTTGGCGAAGCCCTGCTGGAGAACCACGAGCTCTACCACCACCACACCGTCGTGCTGCCGGAGTTCTCCCTCAACTTATTCTCTCCCCTTGTTGGATTGATACGTCTCCAACGTATCTATAATTTTTGATTGTTCCATTCTATTATATTACCTGTTTTGGATGTTTATGGGCTTTACTTTACACTTTTATATCATTTTTGGGACTAACCTACTAACTGGAGGCCCAGCCCGAAATGTTGTTTTTTTTGCCTATTTCAGTGTTTCGCAGAAAAGGAATATAAAACGGAGTCCAAACGCGATGAAACCTTCGGGAACGATCTTTTTGGAACAAATGCAAACCAGGAGACTTGGAGTGGACGTCAAGAATCGGACGAGGGTGCCCGGCGTGCCCTGTAAGGGTGGGCGCGCCCCCACCCTCATGGGCCCATCGAGCATCCACCGATCTACTTATTCCTCCTATATATATCTACGTGCCCCGAAACCATCCAGGAGGACCACGAAAACCTAATTCCACCACCGCAACCTTCTGTATCCACGAGATCCCATCTTGGAGCCTTCGCCGGTGCTCCACCGGAGGGGGAATCGACCATGGAGGGCCTCTCCATCACCACCAAGGCCTCTCCGATGAGTTGTGAGTAGTTTACCACAGACCTTCGGGTCCATAGTTATTAGCTAGATGGCTTCTTCTCTCTCTTTGATTCTCAATACAAAGTTCTCCTTCCTCTTCTTGGAGATCTATTCGATGTAACTCTTTTTGCAGTGTGTTTGTCGAGATCCAATGAATTGTGCGTTTATGATCAAGTTTATCTATTAGAAATATTTGAATCTCTTCTGAATTCTTTTATGTATGATTGGTTATCTTTGCAAGTCTCTTAGAATTATCAGTTTGGTTTGGCCTACTAGATTGATCTTTCTTGCCATGGAAGAAGTGTTTAGCTTTGGGTTCAATCTTGCGGTGTCCTTTCCCAGTGACAGCAGGGGCAGCAAGGCACGTATTGTATTGTTGCCATCGAGGATAAAAAGATGGGGTTTATATCATATTGCATGAGTTTATCCCTCTACATCATGTCATCTTGCTTAATGCATTACTCTGTTCTTATGAACTTAATAATCTAGATGCAGGCAGGAGTCGGTCGATGTGTGGAGTAATAGTAGTAGATGGAGAATCGTTTCGATCTGCTTGTTACGGACGTGATGCCTATACACATGACCATGCCTAGATATTCTCATAACTATGCACTTTTCTATCAATTGCTCGACAGTAATTTGTTCACCCACCGTAATAATTATGCTATCTTGAGAGAAGCCACTAGTGAAACCTATGGACCCCAGGTCTATCTTTTATCATATAAGTTTTCCATCTACTTTTATTTACATCTTTTACTTTCTAATCTATATCATAAAAATACAAAAAATATTTATCTTATCATATTATCTCTATCAGATCTCACTTTCGCAAGTTTCCGTGAAGGGATTGACAACCCCTTTATCGCGTTGGTTGCGAGGTTCTTGTTTGTTTGTGTAGGTGCGTGGGACTTTTGAGGAGACTCCTACTGGATTGATACCTTGGTTCTCAAAACTGAGGGAAATACTTATGCTACTTTGCCACATCACCCTTTCCTCTTCAAGGGAAAAACCAACACATGCTCAAGAGGTAGCAAGAAGGAGGAGACGTCCCCGAGCTGTACGTGTGTTGAACACGCAGGCGCTGTCCGTTCGGCGCTAGATCAGATCTTCCGCTATTTGAATCGCTGCGAGTACGACTCCATCAACCACGTTCTTGTAACGCTTCCGCTTAGCGATCTTCAAGGGTATGAAGATGCACTCCCTCTCTCTCGTTGCTAGCATCTCCTAGGTTGATGTTGGTGACACGTAGGATTTTTTTGAATTATTACTACATTCCCCAACACTTACATATTCTACGAAGATATTTATCGGTCGAACCGCTATGACAACATACGTTATTCCCTTTGTCATCGGTATGTTACTTGCCCGAGATTCGGTCGTCGGTATCTTCATACCTAGTTCAATCTCATTACCGGCAAGTCTCTTTACTTGTTCCGTAATTCATCATCCCGTAACTAACTCATTAGTCACATTGCTTGAAAGGCTTTATATGATGTGCATTACCGAGAGGGCCTAGAGATACCTCTCTGATACTCGGTGTGACAAATCCTAATCTTGATCTATGCCAACCCAACAAACACCTTCGAAGATACCTATAAATCATCTTTATAACATCCATTACGTTGTGACGTTTGATAACACATAAGGCATTCCTCCAGTGTCCGAGAGTTGCATAATCTCATAGTCAGAGGAATATGTATTTGACATGAAAGCAGTACCAACAAAACTAAAAGATCATTATGCTAAGCTAACGAATGAATCTTGTCCATCACATCATTCTCCGTGATCCCGTTCATCAAATGACAACACATGTCCATGGCTAGGAAACTTAACCATCTTTGATTAATGAGCTAGTCAAGTAGAGGCATACTAGGGACACAGTGTTTTATCTATGTATCCACACATGTATCAAATTTCCGGTTAATACAATTCTAACATGAATCATAAACATTTCGCATGATATAATAAAATATAAAGTAACAACTTTATTATTGCCTCTAGAGCATATTTCCTTCAGTGACACATGTGGTAAGCAATCCGAATAATTAAAAGAAAAAAATGGTACCTCATTTTAGTTAGGGCACAAGGAACCACCAACTTTGCGTGTAATAACTAATGCGAAACATTGATTGTACGATTTGCTATTTACATCATTTAGGCCAAGAAAACAAGCTCCAACAGGTGGTACACATGTAAAAAGAATTACTCCAAATTTACTCTATACATAACTTGGTGATGCAAATAACATCACCAGCCGTGCGGTCGAGTAAAACAGCCACCCGCCGCGCGAACCCTAACTGCCAGGTGGAAACTTCCCGCGCCGCAGCCATGCCCCCACCCGCCTCACACCGCCGGCAACTTCGCCCGGAACACTGCCGTCGCCGCTCGTCCGTCCACTCTTGACCTCGCGACGACCCCGCTGCCAGAAGCCTCGCCGACCCGTCGATTTGTATACACCGCTGTCGTCGTTGTTTTGGCCGATTCGACTATTCGCCCGAGCGTCGGTGGGCGTGATGGCTCCCGCAGCTCATGGCCTCCGTCCGGAGTAGCATTGTTGGCCGTCGGAGCTAGCAGGGTTAGCCGCGCGAACACCGTGAGCCCGCCGAGAGACTATTGCTTCGGCCGGGGACGCCGGCATTATGTCACCACAATTTAGACTCCTATGCCAGCCGCCAGTCATTGAGGAGCCACAGTGGACCTAGGCGCCCACCCCTATTAGCCGACGCAGTCGTCGGATTTCTTCTTCCTCGCACCCAACGTGTTCGACAAAATTCCCCCAAAGTAAAAATTTGGTTAAACCTAGAGTTCTTTTTTATGAGGCATGAAGATTTAGTTTGATGGTGATTTTGTATTGTAGATGAGGCTGTTGGCTGCTGTAGTGCTGTTGTTGGGTGCTGTTGAGCTGTTGTCGTTGTGCGGCCGTTGGACGTTTTTACATCACCTACTGGAGCGGCGCCGTGCGGCTGTTGTATTTTACGTCACCTTTTGGAGTTGGACGTTTTTTGATGATGTAAAAATCATTTTTTGGTGATGTATATTTTACTCACATCATTTTTTGGTGATGTAAAATACATCATCTATTAGAGATGCTCTTAGATGGCGTGGGAGACACCCGGCTGATACCTCGCAGCTCCAGTCCGTCAGTAAGGAGGTTTGCGACATGGATCTTGTTGCACTTGCATGGTCATAGTAAGCTTGCATGATGTAGGCTTTCATCATCCGGTGGAACATGGGCCATGTTGCGGTCACCTCCAACTGCGTGGTGTGGGCTTTTAGTCATATACACTGTAACATGGACCATGTTGCGGTCACCTCCAGCAGCCGACTTGCAGCATGCCTCACACACCACAATACCCTCGTCGTATGGGGTATGCGTCACCGAGGCACCCTCGCGGTACTTGCTCACAAACATCGGCGACCACTTGCAGCATGCCGCCCCACCTCGTACCGACGGGAGCAAGCCAATGACCCTCGACTTTGTCACGCAAAGTACCTCGTGTTTATATAACGTACGCGGCGAGTCGTTGTTGGCCTTCCAGAACTGGAGCTTGCCTGCAACACCACACCTTGCAGCAGCAGGCCATGGATTCTCCTCAGGGGAGCATCATCCGAGGAGCGCCCGCATGTTAGGCACCTGACCTCTGTGGATCTGAATCTCACCCGACCTCCCTCGGGGCTCACACAACCCCACTGCGACATCGCTGTGTGGAGGGGAAGAGGGGAAGCGGGAGAGGTGGACAAGCTCAATGGATATGGGAAAACAATATTAGGGACGGTTTTGTGGCTACAAGAAACATTATCAGATCAATTTAACAATATTAGGGACGGTTTTGTGGCTACAAGAAACATTATCAGATCAATTTATGTTGTCTACAATAGGTAAAGAGGGCTAATTATTGCATGCATAAATGATAGCCGAGCTAATCACCAGGACTGCATATGAGTCACTTAGGAGTACTTTTTTTCGCAGCACAATCTTGTAGGATGGATTCTATATTGAGAGCATTCTTTTTTGATTTTAGTTCCATATCTTCCATCCTGCTACGATTATCTCTGATATTAGCAGCCCTTAAGTCAACATCCTCTCTTCCTCTTTCTGATACCCCACCCCCCCTAAAATGCATAACACATATATGTTACATTATAGATGATGACAAGGAATAGATCACGAAAACACAGGTCAAGAATTAATATGATTGTGAGGAACAGAGAACGACAATAAGTTGATTAGAAGAAATAAAGAACAACAAACAGATAACAACAAACAGATAACTACAAATACATGATCACAAGAAACTTACTTCCTCTTCCCATTTGATCTAGTAGATGCCCATGCCTATTGCAGCAGATAAGAACTAATTATCTACTTACATGAATTCACAACCACTCATGTAATGTTTCATGATGTAGATTGATGTCCAAGAGAGGAAAGGTATTCAAAGTTTTTTTCTGCGAAGATAATTACAATAACTTGAGGAAAGGTTCCATATGGTTGTAGTAAGCCTAGAGGGAAATAAGAAAAATCACTTACTTGAGGAAAGGTTCCACATGGTAAAATAAACTAGAAAACGATGAGCACTACTCAGCAATATGAATGAATGCCAATAAATTTGGCAAATGCTTATTTTTCCCCAAAAAGGGGGATGAATCCCCGGCATCTGCATCAGATCGATGCATACGACCATATTATTAATAACCCAAAGGTTCAACAATATTCATCAGGTCTCAAAACAAAGAGAAAAAAGGCTCACTAAAAGCAAACAAAATACCGAGAAGCCACAACCGTCCGACATAAAAAAGATAGGAACACTAAATGCCTATCCTATTACATGACCGCCATCCAAACCGGTTGAAGATAGCCCGTGCTATCGTCCCCCATCATATAGATCCAGTAACCAAATGCTCCCTAGCCTCCGTCGGAGTGAGTAGCGACCACATACGGATCAGTGCCGTGGCTCAGAAAATAACCTGCTATAAGGGCATTCTTGTCCCTCAGTAGTTTTGGTGATTGATGACAATGCCTTTGCGGACTAATCGTGTTATTGAGCTTTTCAGAGATATCATGACTAAACACAAGACGATTTGATGCCCCTCGAAGATTATTGAAGACGGCGTTTCTCTACGGTTCTTTTCGGCGGAGTTGAGTCGTAGGAAAGCCGTACTATTAAGAGGGGGTCCGCTTTGGAAAGGTTTGGGTGGAATCTCACGTACACGTCCCCTTTTGCACCGCCTTTCCTTTGGCTCTTTGGAGTGTTCCTCCATCTCACCTTGTCTTTGCGAAATGAAGGACTCCGTGTTGCTCTTATCAGGCTGGTGGTAGTACTGCTCCTCCGAGCGGTACTACCTTAGGAGCCAGTGGTAGCACCGGGCTCCGGCACGGTAGTACCGTGGGCTCCCACGGTAGTACCGCTCCTCATAAGCGGTAGTACCGTGAGTTCTGGATTGGCGCGGCTGCTCAAGCGGTAGTAGGGGCGGATGTAATTTTTTACATCCGCGCCCTACGCGGTAGTACCATGCTGCGGCGCGGTAGTACCGTGTCGCCTGGCCAGGTACAACAGCAGGAGCGGAGGTAGGGGCGGATGTAATATTTTACATCCGCACCCTTCACGGTAGTACCGCACCCCTGGTCGCGGTAGTACCGTGTCGGATTTTCGCTCGACAAAATCTCAGCGGAGGTAGCCACGGATGTAATTTTTTACATCTATGCCTACCGTGCCTGGCCTGTGGCTCACCTACGGTAGTACCGCATAGGGCCGCGGTAGTACCGCGCCTGCGGTTCTACCCCGCCCTGTCCGTGCTCTTCTGTTCAGGTCCAGGCTCTGCCACGCCCATGGTAGTACCACGGTCCGCCACTGTAGTACCGCAGATCCGTGCGGTAGTACCACTCCTGTGGTGCGGTAGTTCCGCGGGTCGCGGGCTGAGTGGTGGGTAACGGTTGGAATTGTCCTCCCACTATATAAGGGGGTCTTCTTCTCCAAGAAGACTTACCTCTTCTAACCCTAAGCTCCATTGTTGCTCCAAGCTCCATTTTCGCCCGATATCTCTCCCTAGCCAATCAAACTTGTTGATTTGCTCGGGATTGGGTGAGAAGGCCCCGATCTACACTTCCACCAAGAGAAATTTGATTCCCCCCACTAATCCCTAGCGGATCTTGTTACTCTTGGGTGTTTGAGCACCCTAGACGGTTGAGGTCACCTCAGAGCCCTCCATTGTGGTGAAGCTTCATGGTGTTTGTCGGTGTCAAAACCGGCGGATCTCGGGTAGGGGGTCCCGAACTGTGCGTCTAGGCGGATGGTAACAGGAGACGAGGGACACGATGTTTTACCCAGGTTCGGGCCCTCTTGATGGAGGTAAAACCCTATGTCTTGCTTGATTAATATTGATGATGTGTGTTACAAGAGTGGATCTACCACGAGATCAAGGAGGCTAAACCCTAGAAGCTAGCCTATGGTATGATTGTTGTTCATCCTATGGACTACAGCCATCCGGTTTATATAGACAACGGAGAGGGCTAGGGTTACACAAAGTCGGTTACAAAGGTAGGAGATCTACATATCCGTATCGCCAAGCTTTCCTTCCACGCCAAGGAAAGTCCCATCCGGACACGGGACGAAGTCTTCAATCTTGTATCTTCATAGTCTTGGAGTCCGGCCGATGATGATAGTTCGGCTATCCGGACACCCCCTAGTCCGGAACTCCCTCAGTAGCCCCTGAACCAGGCTTCAATGACGACGAGTCCGGAGCGCATATTGTCTTCGGCATTGCAAGGCGGGTTCCTCCTCCGAATAATTTATAGAAGATTGTGAACACCAGGATAGTGTCCGGCTCTGCAAAAGTAAATTCCACATACCACCGTAGAGAGAATAATATTACACAAGATCAATCTGCTAACGTATTCTGTGGCGTGACGTCACACCACTTCCAAGCCTTTACTCCCAACCGCGCCCGTTGCCACGCCCCCTCCATCGAAGGCGGGTTCCAAACGGTCATGGGGACGGCTCTTGGTATTCTTCCTCTTTATAATGAGACCAAGGCCCATTCTTTTTATTCAATCCTCTATCGATTCCGCCCCTCTCCCCGAGTTCCAACACCCAGGGCTCCAAATTCGGGTACCTTCGATCTTCGACAATGTCCGGTCCTGACCTACGAGGCCGGTGGATGCCCTCCTCCGTCACGGAAGAGGACGTGCTAAAGCTGAGAGACGCTAGGTACTTAACCTACGAGATTTCGCATAGGCTTCCTGCCCGAGGGCAAGTTATCCCAACTCCCGAGCCTAGCGAGAGTGTCGTGTTCGTGTCTCACCTCTGTCGGGGTTTAGGCTTCCCGACGGATCCTTTCGTGAGGGGGCTCATGTTTTACTATGGGCTGGAATTCCACGACTTGGCTCCGGAGTCCATCCTCCACATCTCATCCTTTATTGTCGTCTGCGAAGCCTTCCTTCGCACTACCCCTCACTTCGGCTTGTGGCTCAAAACCTTCAACGTGGAGCCGAAGATGATTGAGGGGCGTCAGGCAGAGTGCGGCGGGGCGGTTATAAGCAAGAGGGCCGAAGCTCCATGGCCCAAGGGCTCTTTTCAGGAGGAGTTCGGCTTGTGGCAACAGGAGTGGTTCTATATCACCGCTCCTAGGGGCAGCAGGCAGAGGCCACCGCCCGTCTTTCGCTCGGGCCCTCCACAGCAGCTGACGTCATGGGTCAACAAGGGGCGTGACTGGGGGCCGTCCAAAGACGTACCCCTGTTGCAGGACCGGATTCGAGGCCTCCAAGAAAGGAAGATTGATCTGGTCGCAGTGGTGCAGGTTATGTTGATCCGGAGCCTACTGCCCTGCAAATGTCGCCCCTCCGCTTGTGGGAATTTAATCCGGAGGGGCCACGAGCTCTTCAACACTTCATGGGTTTGACACCCGTGGAGATGTACAAACTTTTCTTCGGATCGCAAGAGACGCGTCCGGAATTGACCGAGGATGCTGGCCTAAGCTGCAATCGCCCGGATACTCAAGTAAGTAGCCCCGTGTCCGGACACATCGTCCATTTATTTACTGTGGGTTTGCCTTTTAACCAGCTATCCCTTGGACAGGAGTGGATAGCACAAGCAAAACTGATACGGTGTCCGGCCCCCCTCCCTGAGACCACACAGGATCCTGTGTTAATCAAAATGTTAGAGGTTGCACCTTCGGAGGAGGGCGAAGAAGGGCACAGGGGATCTACCCCCTCTTCCACGAAGGCTTTTAGTAAGGGAGGAATCGAGAGTCCCTCCTTCCAGGGGGAGAAGAGGACCGCTTCCGAAGACCCGGGGGCCAAGGCCTCAAAGCGGGGAAAGAAATCTGTACCGGAAGGTCCCGGGCCGGGTAGAGCCCCGGCCAAACTGTCTCCTCGGAGGAATCAGCCCTCTAGCGAGCCATAAGTAAAAAGAGGGGAATTTTGTAATAGTGGACATCCCTGTTTAATTTCTAAGGGTAACCGAAGTTTTCACCTTGTAGTTCGGTTCTCAGCCCATCTCAGCACAACTCATCTTCGGGAGACCTTCGTCCGGAAATGATGGAGAGCGAAACACCTCCATCTTCCGCCCCATTGCGCGGGGTGGACGACCCTGAGGTGTCGTCGCGGAGGGTCTCCCCGAGTCCGGCGGGGCCGGAGAGTTCGGCGCCCATTGGAGTACGGCCGGTGGAGCTGCAGGATTTGCTTAAGAGGGCGTCCATCTCATAAGATCTCCGCACATTAATGGGTAATGTGATTGAGAGGATCTCGTCCACCGAAAGTGGGTTGTATGAGGCCGTCAGAAGTTTACTGACGGGATTTGAGGTACGCAAAAAATGACATACCTGTTGACAGTTTTGCACATGAAGTGCGCCCTGTATAGATAGTAGCCCCTGAGGTATGCTGTTGAAAACGACAGCGTGCCTAGGATCATAATCTCAGTTATTAACTGTCGCCTTTCCTATGTAGGTGGCGGAACATTCGGTGGCCAGCCGGACTGATGGATTCGCCGAGCTGAAGAAGCAACTCGACGCTGCAGATGCGGATATCTCGCTGGTCAATAAACGACTTGATGAGTCACAAGGTATGTGGTTGCTCCGCGGTCGCTTAGTAAGGGAGCTGACGCCCATTCCTTACAAGTTGTATGCTTGATGCAGATGGTGCTGCTGCTGTCGAAGATCTTCGAGCGGAACTTGCTCGGGCCAAGGAGCAAGCCAAAAAAAGCGAGGCGGCTGCCTTGAAGGCAGCGGAAGAGCTAGAAGCCGAGAAGGCTGCTCACTGCCGAAGCAGGGAGGAGATGGCCGGAATGGCCACGAAATTAAAAGTTGCTACCGACCGCCTGGAGGTTCTTGAAGGAGAATGCCGAGCGGAGCAAGAGGACCTGAAGAAGGCTGATGCCGAAGCCAAGGATGCCCGTAGTGCGATGCGGGCTATAAAGGAGGAACTACGTCAGGTCGGAGACATTGTGGCTGGGAAGCCCTTTATGCTGCGTAGGAAGTTCACGGATCCGAAGTATGCTCAACTGGGCCGATTGTACGGTGCGGAGGATCCTTATCTGGACTTAGCGGCGAGTGCGGCGGACGCAGTCGTGCATTTTCGAAGCCAGGAGCATCATGAAATGGAAGAGCTTTTCTGGTCTCAATTCCATAGTCTGGAGCATCCACTTCCGTTGAGTGATCGGTTGGTTGAGTGGGCTGAGCTGAATAGATTGTCCGGACTAGCCATGACGGATGTGGTCGCTCATCTGTGGCCGAAAAGGCCCAAACTGAAGAGTTATTTTGGCTTGTTGCAGCAATTCCTTGGGGCGGTGCCGCATATTAATGCGATGAAGCGATCGGCATGCATAGAAGGTGCACGGATGGCTCTCGCCCGTGGTAAAACATACTGGGCAGAGATGGATGCCACTGCTGTTGCATCCCGGGGTTCGGACAAAAGCCGATTCCCCACCGAGCATTATTTTGAGGAAGTCCTACAGGGCGCTCGTATAATAGAGTCGCAGTGCTCGAAAGATGTTATGTTTGAATGACATGTATGATTTCTAAGATCATGTTTATAATGCAATGACTTTTTATACTTGTGTGTTCAAGTATTGAACTATCTCTTGTGCGGCCGTATATGTATAATCTGAAAGATGGTAGTCTTTGGCTTCAGCCCCCACGCACATGGTGCGGGGGTGTTTGCAAAAAGAAAAGCGCCTTTTCACACTTAATCCAACGTCTTGGTCCTTTTAAGGAGGTGATAGCGTAGCAAACTAGGCAACCGGACTATAATGCTTTATCACTTTCACTTAGCCATAGGAGCTCGAACGTGGGCTACTATATAGCCCCTGATGGCACCACGCTTCTCCGAACTCGGGGCGCGTATGTGCCTGACCGGGAAGCGGTCCTTCGTCAAAGCGGAGGAATTCTAAACATTCCAATTGTCAATCGAGTGGTTGACCAGTCTCTCGCTATATCATGATAGTCAGTTTTTGGCTTTCTCTACTGAGGTGCTCTCCTGGCCGAACCGGGGCACAATTGCAGTAGTTCTCCTGGTGCCGCGTTAGCCGATGATACGGAACGTAAGGCAGCAAAACACAGGAGCCGGGCAAACCCAACATTTGACCAAAGACATGATTCGAAGCTGATGCATATAAGTCCTAACTCGAGACGCCGAACACTCCCTGAGGTATTCGGTCTTTATGATATCGGGCAGAACAAAGCGCTAAGCCCCTAGTGTCCAGGTACAGGCGGGAACTTCTGACGCGACTGATGCCAAAACGCCAGCCTCCTCCTCGGCTCTGGTAGGAAACCGGGGGATGTGTATCAACAAGAGACAGTAAGAAAGGTTTACGCAGGGTCTTAATCTGAAAAGAATCCTTGCAACGGGTCCCTACTGCACGTCAGCGCCTGTGTCTCCGTTGTGCTGTATCCTGGATGGGTGTAGCAGGTGTTTCATCTGTAAAAGAGAAGGTCTTAGTTTCTAAGAAATATCGTGCAAAAATTGTAAAAATAAAGTATAATTTGGAAGATGAAGAAAATTGAGCTTTATTGGCTTTCATCGTTTATGCGCGCGGCCCCCTAAAAAAGGGGTATGCGGCTGGGAAGCCCCTTGTTAAGTTACGCCGGACTCGTCTAACCATGTCCGAGGTCTAAATGACCTGTTTTTAGGGGCTTTGACCTGCAAGGTCGGATTAGTGTGTGGCTGTCTAGGCAGCCGCACATTCTCCATGGCCGAGAGACACCTGGAGTTTTGAGATTATGCCACGTGGACCGCGCATTTTTAAGCGTAAGAGATGCGTAATGTGGTATTGCATTAAAGCGGGCGAAAGCTGTACGCCCCAGTAGTGCTTAAGGGCTACTGCTAAATGGGGCGATTGGGAGTGAGATTTTCGCGACGGGGGTTGTCGGATGAACCGAACACAACCTCTAGTGGTACAGAGCCTGTATAATTGGCTAAAAAAGGCCTGGCGTCACTCCTTTGAAGGAAGTGCTGCTATAGCGAATTTTGGTAGGTTCTATCCCCATTCTGCGGACGGTGTCCTGGCATGGCAGGTGCCGCGCTGCGTGTTATCACATGAAGTGAGTTCACTGTCTTGACTTCTAGTGGGAAAGTCTTTTGTTTTCCGGAGTGCTGCTTTTGGGTTTCGTCACTTTCACTTGGTGTGTCGAGCCCCTTGTGTTCGGTGTTAAGTTGGCCGGACTGCTTGAAGACCCAGCAATCTCTGTGGGTATGGTTTGCAGGCTTCCCGGAGGTACCATGTATTTGACACAGTCTATCCAGAATCTTGTTTAGGTTGGATAGCTCGTCAGTGTTATCCTTTAGGGGCAGTGTTTTGTTGTTCGGCCGAGAGCTTTTGAATCCGGCGTTGACCGCCGTACTATTTGGGCCATTTTCCTTATTCTGGCGCTGATCTTTCCTGCGTCGTGATTTCCCATTTTCATCCCTAACTTCGGATGTACTCGGGTCGCTGGTGCTACATCTAGCCAGCCAGCTGTCTTCCCCCGCGCAAAAGCGGGTCATGAGGCTTGTTAGTGCGGCCATTGTTCTTGGTTTTTCCTGGACGAGGTGTCTGGCTAGCCATTCGTCTTGGACGTTGTGTTTAAAGGCCGCTAAGGCTTCAGCGTCCGGACAGTCGACTATTTGGTTCTTTTTAGTGAGGAACTTGTTCCAGAATTTGCGTGCTGACTCTCCGGGCTGTTGAGTTATGTGACTTAAATCGTCTGCATCCGGAGGCCGGACATAAGTCCCTTGAAAATTTGCCCGAAACGCATCCTCAAGCTCTTCCCAACTTCCAATGGTATTTTCTGGGAGGCTTGTAAGCCAATGCCGAGCTGGCCCTTTGAGCTTGAGGGGTAGGTATTTTATGGCATGGAGATCGTCTCCTCTAGCCATATGTATGTGTAGGATATAATCCTCAATCCAGACTCCGGGGTCTGTTGTTCCGTCGTATGCCTCTATGTTAACGGGTTTGAATCCCGCTGGAAATCCATGATCCAGTACCTCGCCGGTGAAACATAGTGGGTGTGCGGCGCCCCTGTATTTGGGTGTGCCGTTGTCTTCAAATGCTCGGCTGGTTGTGTTACTTCCTGGAGTCTTCTTTTTTGGCCCATAAATAGACCTGGCCGGGTTATTCTTTTTCCGAGGATCTTTATGCTGATCGTGTACCGGCTTGTATGCGGCGCCCCTTGTTGCTCTTGGCCTATCATCTGGTCGTCTATCCGGCCAGGCGACTTCTTTCTTTTTTGACTGCAGGGGCTCTAAGGCCTCCTCGTCAAATTCGGAACTCCCTCAGTGTCGTTATGAGCCTCCAATTAAGTTGTGGAGATTGCCCCAACCTTGTTTGTAAAGGTTCGTTCGCCGCCTTCAAGGGCACCAATAGTGGAATCACGGCATCTCGCATTGTGTGAGGGCGTGAGGAGAATACAGTGGCCCTAGTGGCTTCTTGGGGATCATTGTGCCTCCACACTGCTCTAACGGAGACGTACTTCCCCTCAAAAGGAAGGAACTTCGGTAACACATCCTCGTCTCCACCGGCTCCACTCTTGGTTATCTCGTGCCTTTACTTCTGCAAGCTTACTTGTGTTGTATCCCTTGCTTGCTTATGTGCTAGTTGTTATTGCATCATAGAGGTTGCTCACATAGTTGCATATCTAGACAACCTACTTTGATGCAAAGTTTAAATTGGTAAAGAAAAGTTTAAAAAGTGTTAGTTGCCTATCACCCCCACTCTAGTCAACTATATCGATCCTTTCAATTGGTATCAGAGCCTCGTCTCTTTATTAAGGACTTTGCCATCCAAAGAGTATGGTTGACACCACAGACGGTGTGGAGGAGCACTCCAGTGTGAATCCTACCTCGTCTTCGGCCGATGGGGGAACCGCGGTCTCTCGTGAGGAATTCAATGTGGCTTTAGACACATTGAAAAACTCCATGACGACCGAGGTTGAAAGCATGTTTACTAAATTCCTAGAAGGACTTAAACTGTCTACCTCACCGATGAAAGTGGGTGATCCCACTAACAAGGTGATGGATGCTACCTCCGACAAGGGGGAAGCTAATAGTGAAAAGGGTCCTTCTACTAGTGGTAGAAATGGCACCGACATCTTTGCCCATGTGGAACCTCCAACTTATGGAGGACTGATTCCCTCTACTCATTTAAATCATGCCGGTCCTCCTCCTAAGATTGTGAAAAATGAGGATTTTGATTCTTGGGTGTATCGCTTCAAACGTCATTTAAATCATGTGAATACTAATCTTTGGAGAATCATTGAAGAAGGTTTCTATCCACATGACCGAAGCAACTTCACCCCTAGAGAAGCCTTGGATAATCAATTCAATGAGAATGCTCTCTTCATCATCCAAGAATCAATTCTCGCTGAAGATCTCCCTCATCTTCGACCCTACGCCATGGCCAAAGACGCGTGGCATTGTGTTGTGTCTCTCTATCGGGGAAGCGCAAGCATTCAACGCTCCAACTATGAAGTGGTGCAAGATGAAGCCGATGAGTTTGCAATGAAGGAAGATGAAGAACCTCGTGAGCTCTTTGAGAGAGTAACCAAACTCGCGGTCTCACTCCGAGATCATGGGAGTAAGGACACGGATGACAATTGGATCAAGCGCTAGTTCCTCAAGGCCATGATGCCCTACAACAAGGCCACGTCCTCCGTCATTCGTTAAAGACCAGACTTCCACTCCATGACCTCGAGTGAAGTGTTGGATGAGTTCGTTGCTATGAGCATCTTGGATAAGACCGCCGACAACGTGGTGCTCCGTTCTCAAAGAACAAAGAAGTCAAATCTTGCCTTGAAGGCCAAGGTCATTGTGGAAGAAGAGGAAGAAGATGAAGATGAGGAGGGAAATCCCGAGGATACAAAGTATGACTATCATGAGCACATGGCTCTTGCTTCAAGGCAATTTTGGAGCAAGAAGAACACGAGGCCCAATCTCAACAAGAACAATTCAAGTGGGTTCAAGGGAAAGCAACGGGTGAGAAATTGCTACAATTGTGGCAATGTTAGTCACTTTGTTGTGGATTGTCCTTACAAGAAGCGGGAAGACAATGGTGGCAAGCTCATTCGAAAAGACAAAGCCAAGTCCTTCCCCAACAAGAACAACTTCACCAAGAAGACTCCTACTCATGGGTTAGTGGTTCAAGAAAAATACCATGAGGATGACGATGATGATGAAGATGGAGAAGCAATAGCCATGGCCTCCGTTGCCATTGCTACAACCCCCCGGGGCCTCTCTTTGATTCACCCAACGAGAACATCACTGCCAAGTGCCTCATGGCTAAAGACACTAACAAGGTAACCCGCAACATCAAAACCACCATCATTACTAATCCTTCCTTGACAGATTGCATTGATGAACATGAGGGGTCTAATGAAGAGATGAATGAATTTGAGTCTTTTATGAGTAAACTCAAGGGCAAATCCAAGAAGCACTTTGTTGCTCTATTGGAACAACTTGGTGAAGCCAATGACATGATCGAGGCTCATGAAGAAACCATCTCTAAGATGGAAGGACATAGTCGTGACTATGCCGATGAGATATCGGATCTCTCTAATGCTCTTGAGGAAGAGTGTGGGCATCGTTTGACTCTTGAGGAGTCACACAACGATGACCATGCCAAAGTAAAGAAAGATCTTGATCATGCTATTGTTGTCTCTCGTGTGGCTAACTCCGAGAAGGTTAAACTTGGGGTTGATCTTGCTAGACTCAAAGAGGAGTTTGATGTACTTGACAAGGCTCACAAGGCCTTGAAGGGTGCTCATGCTAGCCTCAAGGAGTCTCATGCTCAACTCCAAGTGAAGTTAACCAAGGAGAAAGCCACTTTTCCTCATATGGTCTTAATTGAGAACGCAAATGCTACTAACCCATGTTGTGAGCATGTGCATCTTGTGGAGGAGAATGCCCAGTTGAAAGAGCAATTGAAGAAAGGTCTTGTGACATGCATTCAAGGTGAGAAAAACCTCAATGACCGTTTGAGAAATCAAAAGGAATTTGTGGCCAAGGAGGGAGTTGGGTTTACCCCCAAGTCCAAGAACAACAAGAAGAATGACAAGACCAAACGACCTCCTCCTCTCAAGAAAACATTTGTGAAGGAGGGAGAGGGTTCTCCTAAGGAGAAGAATAACAATGTGAAGGGTGGTGATGTCAAGAAGGGCAATGCCACCCCTTCCAACAAAGCCGGCGACTTTAACCCCTCTTATGTGTTATGCCATGCTAGTGATGGACATATTTATGCAAAATTTGTTGGTTCTCCTTATGAGTATATTGAATGGTCTATTTGGGTTCCCAAGACCCTTGTTGCTAACATCAAAGGACCCATTATTCAATGGGTACCTAAAACCAAGCATTGCTTTCATGTAGGTGTTTGCTTCCGGTGGAGGATCATGGTTGCTCGATAGTGGAGCAACAAATCATATGACCGGAAGCAAGGAGTTGGTGGTGGACGTGTACAAGATCCCATCTATGCCCACCAATGTCGAGTGGGGTGATGCCTCGTCTTCGAAGGTATTGGGTCTTGGCAAGGTTGTCATTTCTCATGATCTAACGATCGAGAAAGTCATGCTTGTCGAGTCCCTTGCATTCAATCTTCTTTCCATTCGTCAACTTGCGCTCATGGGTTTTTCCACCTTCTTTGATATTGATACCGTGGCCCTCTTGTGGAGCAAGACTCTTAAAGTAGCTTTTGTTGGGCATGTCAAGAACGTTCTCTATGTGATTAACTTTTCGGAGCGACCCACTAAGACAGCGATGCCTAATGGCTAAAGTTGATGTGGGATGGCTTTGGCATCACCGTCTAGCCCATGTCAATATGAGATCTTTGCAAAGTCTTCTCAAGGGGGACCATGTTTGTGGACTAACAAATGTTAGTTTTGCTAAAGATCATGCTTGCAGTGCTTGTATCGAAGGAAAGCTTCATGAAAAGGCTCACCCTCCCACGACTATCATTTATTCGAAGAGACCCTTGGAGCTCCTTCACATGGATCTCTTTGGGCCCCCATCCTTTGATAGTCTTGGAGGTAGAAAGTATTGCTTGGTGATTGTGGATGATTATTCAAGATACACTTGGGTATTCTTTTTCAAGAGGAAGAGTGAAACTCAACAAACCATCATCGACTTTGCAAATGAAGCTCATCGTCAACATGATGCAAAGATCTTGACAATAAGAAGTGACAACGGCACCGAGTTCAAGAACTACACCTTGGATGAGTTTCTTAGTGATGAGGGGATCAAGCATCAATATGCTGCACCATATACCCCTCAACAAAATGGTGTCGCGGAGAGGAAGAACTGGACGTTGATGGATGCGGCAAGGACCATGATGGCAGAGTTCAAGTCTCCATACAACTTTTGGGCCGAAGCCATCAACACAGCATGTCATGCATCCAATCGGCTCTATCTCCTTAAAGGCTTGAACAAGACTCCTTATGAAATACTCACCGGTAACAAGCCCAACCTCAAGTACTTCCGGGTGTTCGGGTGTAAGTGTTTCATTCTCAAGAAAGGTGTTCGTCTGTCTAAATTTGAGGCTAGAGCTTATGAGGGCATATTTTTGGTTATGCTACAAACTCTCATGCTTACCGTGTTCTCAACAAGTCCACTGGACTCATTGAGGAGACGTGTAACATGGAGTTTGATAAAAATAACGGCTCCCAAGTGGAGCAAAGTGGTACTTGTGATGTAGGTGATGAATTTCCTCCCCAAGCCATAAGAAGAATGGGTGTGGGTCATATCCTACCCATTGAGGAACTCCTTGTGGCCGAAGGAGAAGGACAATGCTCCACTCAAGTGGAGCCATCACCAACCCAAGGCCCACATGCTTCCGAAGAACAAAGTGAAGGCCCTCAACCTCGTGAACAAGACCAAGGGCAAGATCAACCTTAATATGGTGATGATCCACCAAATGATGCTCAAGGTCAAGTTCTCCCCCTCGAGCAAGTTCAAGATCAAGAGCAAGCTCAAGATCATGAACAAGTTCATGACGGCGCTCAAGATAATCAAGTCAATCCTCCTCCCTCCACATCCGAGGAGGAATTAGAGCATCGTGCTGCGAAGATTGCTTCCAAGCTCACCACCAAAGGCCATCTCATGGAAAATGTGGTTGGAAGCCTAAGAAAGGGGGTAAGCACTCGTAGACAATTAGAAAACTATTGTGAACATCACGCGTTTGTTTCTTGTGTTGAACCCCAAAAGGTCTATGAGGTGCTCGAAGATTCAGATTGGCTCAATGCCATGCATGAAGAACTCAACAACTTCAAGTACAACAAGATGTGGAGATTGGTGCAAGGCTGTCGGGGAACCACAACGTCATTGGAACCAAGTGGATTTTTAAGAACAAGCAAGATGCTCATGGGAACATCATTCGCAATAAGGCAAGATTGGTAGCACAAGGCTACTCCCAAGTCGAGGGTATCGACTACGGTGAAACCTTTGCTCCCGTTGCTCGCCTTGAATCCATTCGTTTGTTGATTTCTTATGCTTCCCATCACAACTTTAAGTTACAACAAATGAATGTGAAGAGTGCTTTTCTTAATGGTCCTATTAATGAGTTGGTTTATGTCAAGCAACCCCCCGGGTTCGAGGATCCCTACTTCCCGGTTCATGTGTATCAACTCGATAAGGCACTCTATGGCCTTAAGCAAGCCCCACATGCGTGGTATGACCACCTTACCGAGTTTCTACAAGATCGCGGGTTTGAGGTTGGGCAAATCGATCCCACTCTTTTTACTAAGAAGGTCAAAGGGGAGTTGTTTGTATGCCAACTATATGTTGATGATATTATCTTTGGTTCCCCTAACAAAGCTTTCAACGAGGAATTTGCCGCTCTCATGACCTCTGAGTTTAAGATGTCTTTGATGGGAGAGTTGAAGTTCTTTCTCGGGTTCGATATCAAGCAAAGAAGAGAAGGAACCTTCATCAACCAAGCCAAATACACTCAAGACATGCTAAAAAGATTCAAGCTAAGTGATGTCAAGCCGACTACTACTCCAATGCCCACCAAGTGCCAACTTGACATTGATCCCAATGGTAAAGAAGTGGATCAAAAGGTATATCGCTCCATGATTGGCTCCTTGCTTTACCTTTGTGCATCTAGACCGGATATCATGTTGAGTGTGGGAATGTGTGCACGGTTTCAAGCCGCACCGAAGGAAAGCCACCTTGTGGTGGTCAAGCGAATCTTTCGATATTTGGCTCATACCCCAAACTTTGGCTTATGGTACCCAAGAGGGGCAGACTTCAAGCTTAAAGGTTATACGGATTCCGATTGGGGGGGGGGAGACAAAGTGGATAGGAAGTCCACTTCTGGAGGGTGCCAATTTCTTGGTTGCTCTTTGGTGAGTTGGTCTTCCAAGAAGCAAAGTTGTGTGTCTCCCTCATCCACCGAAGCGGAATATGTGGCGGCTGGTAGTTGTTGTGCACAACTCCTATGGATGAGGCAAACTTTAAAGGAGTACGCTATCATTTGTGACAAAGTGCCTCTTTGGTGTGACAATGAAAGTGCCATCAAGATTTCTCTCAACCCGGTGCAACACTTCAAGACGAAGCACATTGAGATTCGGTATCACTTCATACGGGATCATATTAGACGAGGGGAGATCGAGCTCAAGTATGTTAACACTCATGATAACCTTGCAGATATTTTCATGAAGCCCTTGGATGAAGCAAGATTTCGCGAGTTAAGGCATGAGCTAAATATCATTGATTCGAGCAATGTGACTTGAACCCTTGCACACCCCACCTCACTCAACTTGTTGTCTAGTTTAGGTGTAGGCATGGACATAGGGGGAGTGTTGTTCTCTCAATGAACTCTTCCTCCCCCTATTATGCATAAATTGATCAACTCTTTCACATTAACAATTTTTGATGGTACTTGTGCTTCAAAGACGAGTTTTGGTCATGGACCCAAGGATAATTCTTCGCGGTGCCATACCAATTGACTCAAACATAGGTGGCTCCGGCCACCGCCCTCCCCTTGGAGAAGTTGTGTCTCGTAGTTGGTCTTCGTTGTCGTGTGCCTTCCTCTTCTCCTTGCCGTGTTTGGGTCGTTGTTTGTGTTCACCTCTTAGTTGGTCGGTGTTTTTCCGGAGGTTGTTTTGCTTTTTCTCCCTTTATCTCGTGTGTTCTTGCACTTTCTTGGTTTACGGTACTACCATGGCGAGCCACGGTACTACCGCAGGAGTTGGTGGCTCTACATTTAGTTCGTGGCCCTCCAGGGGCACGGTACTACCGCTACCTTCACGGCAGTAATTTTTTACTGCTGCTGAAAGAGCGGTACTACCGCCCAACACGCGGTACTTCCGCCCTGGCGGTACTACCGGATGACCCGCGGTACTTCCGCGCCCACGCGAGCGGGTGGGGGTTAAGAGCGGGACATGGGGAGTTCTAACTTCCCCATACCCATTCATCTCTATTCCCCACCCTGTCTCTCTCACTCCTGCCCAAGAACGGCACTGGAGGCCTTCGCCGGATCTCCGTCTCCGGCCGCTCTCCTCGGATTTCGACCGGTGGGACCGTTCCCCACCTCGCCCTCTTGCCATGGACCAAGGTTTTTACCCAAGTTCCTCTCCTTTTTGTCCTTCCTTGTGCTTTTAGGTTTTGGGGAGATGCATGTGGTGTTCTTGAGATTTTTGGCTAAATCTATGCAAGTGGGATTCGTAGGAGAGTGGTAGTGTAGTAAGCATGCTCTTCTGATAGTCAAAATAGTTTCGGTTGATCAACGGTAGTACCGATGTTGTCGGAGGTTCTAGATCCAGATCCGTGACTTTTGTCGCGGTTTTTGATCCGCGCTGTACTACTTCTCCTCCTGGAGTGGTACTACCGCAGCCTCACCTGGTTCTGACGCCTTGCGGCACTTCCGCACCTTGGTGCGGTACTACGGCTTGGCGTCCGGAAGTAAAAAATTACTTCCGCCCCAAGCGCGGTACTACCGTGCCAACCTGGCACGGTACTACCACGGATGGAGCGGATGTAATTTTTTACATCTGTAACCCTGCCCGGTACTACCGTAGATTCATCCAACGCCCTTTTGTGTTGTCCAGATCTCATGCTTTTTGTTTCTTTCAGTTTGGCCTCTGTCTTTTGCTTTGATCCATCTTGTTCCTGTGCATGTTTTTGTGTTTTTGTGTCTAGGTGGTGGCTCTGGTTCTTTTGCTCGTCGCTCGAATCCCAGCCGTGACACAGGCTCAAAGCGGCTGCGCAACCCAGATGAAGCTCCAGAGGGGTCCTCTGCTTCCCAACATAGGACCAAGCACACCACCAGCAAGCAGAAGGAGCCCGTCATGGGTATGGATGAGATGCCCCAAGCCGAGTTTGTCATTCGAAGGAAGCTCAATCCCTATGTGACTCCCCGGTCTAGCTCGCGAGGCAATGATCTCTTCTGGAACAAGCAACAGAATCTGATCTATATGGATGTGATCAAGGCCAAGAAGAATCACTATGTTGAAGTTCACTGGATTGACATGCATCACATGAGGCAGGACAAGCACCGTGGGTACTTTGGAGAGGCCTTGGATCTTGTGGAGCAGTTTGACATTGAAAACATGCTCACCTTCCACAAGGATTTTGATCCAGAGATCATAGCACAGTTCTTTGCTTCGGTCCACTTCGGTGTCGATGAAGCAAGGACCATGACTTGGATGACCAATGGTCGACGAATGTCTGCTACCTGGAAGGAGTTCATGGAGTTGCTTCAAGTTCCCGATGATGGGCTCGACTCGCCAGTTGGAGTTCGCCCTCATGCCAATTCTGAGTCTGCCAACAAGAACAAGCTCATGCTATTCCTTATTCAGAAGACTCTTCCAAGCACGAAGAAGGTGTGGGTGCTTAACCCCTTCCTTGACATCATGCATAGGCTCTTTCAGAACACACTCTTCCCGCGCATTGGTGACATGGGACAGGTGCATGCTTACCTTGTTGACATGATGCTCCTTTGCGAGGAGGCCTGTTAGGCTCAGACTCAGCCACTTGATGTTTCACATATCATGTGGTGTGAGCTTCAGTTCGCCGTGTTCAACCATAAGGTCCCCATCTATGGGCCTTACTTGTTTCACCTGATCTCCAAGACTTGGGAGCAGCT
Organism: Triticum dicoccoides; assembly: GCF_002162155.2. NCBI lineage: Eukaryota > Viridiplantae > Streptophyta > Magnoliopsida > Poales > Poaceae > Triticum > Triticum dicoccoides. Next base: position 671,741,674 of record NC_041387.1, on the reverse strand, counting down.
CTTTCCCAATGATGAGTTTGAAGCTCCAGGCTGGATTCGTCATGATCCCATCAAGCTCCGCATCAAGCCCCAATGGGCTAACACCACCACTACTGCTGAGTCTGCCAGGATGGCTGTGGATGAGGAGGAGATTGAGGAGGAAGAGGCTTCTGAGAACCATTCTGCTTTCACTACTCCCTCTGCTGAGCCCTCTTGGGCGAAGAAGCTGAAGATCAAGATGAATAGGCTGTTCTGCATGCAGGTTCAGGGTCAGTACAAGGCCCATGTTGCTCAGAAGGGGGGTCGTCGTCGCGACATCAGGATCTTAAGGGCGTGCGGGGAGGACTTAGCCAGCGGCTCTGAGAAGCACATCACCCCTGAGGCTGCCTAGATGGCTAAGCAGGGCTACCAGTGGACCGATTCTGAGGAGGAGTACGTTCCTGCTGTGGAGTCTGGCGACGAGGAATCGTTTTCTGCCTGAGCTACCACATTTGTTGTAGGTGCCCTCTCTGCCTTTTTGGTGTCTGGATGCCAAAGGGGGAGAGAGTGTAGGATTTGCGTGTCGTGTGTCGTGTGTTTCATCGTTTGCTTTGCTTTCCGTCGTTGAACTTATTTGCTTTGGTTTGGTTGTGCTCGTGAGACTAAGTTTATCATATGGTGTAAGACATATGCACTGTATCATACCTTATTACCCTATTGAGTTTATGCTATATCATGCTATTTATCTTTTGCTCATATCTACTATCTTGTTTAGTGTTAGCCTTACCATTGCAAGATATGCTTTGTTTCTAAAATATAGGGGGAGTGGTGATCCTAGTATTCGTGCCGTGCAGTCCAAAGCACTTTACTCTCTAGCACAAATCTAGGGGGAGCTCGTCTATATTTTAGAGATGTGGGGTTTGCTTGTGCTATATTCATTTCCTTTATGCAAATCCCGTATTGTCATCAATCCACCAAAAAGGGGTAGATTGTAAGGGCATTCTTGTCCCTCAGTAGTTTTGGTGATTGATGACAATGCCTTTGCGGACTAATCGTGTGTATTGAGCTTTTCAGAGATATCATGACTAAACACAAGATGATTTGATGCCCCTCGAAGATTATTGAAGACGACGTTTCTCTACGGTTCTCTTCGGTGGAGTTGAGTCATAGGAAAGCCGTACTATTAAGAGGGGGTCCGCTTTGGAAAGGTTTGGGTGGAATCTTACATACACGTCCCCTTTTGCACTGCCTTTCCTTTGGCTCTTTGGAGTGTTCCTCCATCTCACCTTGTCTCTGCGGAATGAAGGACTCTGTGTTGCTCTTCTCAGGCTGGCGGTAGTACCGCTCCTCCGAGCGGTACTACCGCAGGAGCCAGCGGTAGTACCGGGCTCCGGCACGGTAGTACCATGGGCTCCCACGGTAGTACCGCTCCTCATAAGCGGTAGTACCATGAGTTCTGGACTGGCGCCATTGCTCAAGCGGTAGTAGGGGCGGATGTAATTTTTTACATTCGCGCCCTACTCGGTAGTACCGTGCTGCGGCGCGGTAGTACCGTGTCGCCTGGCTAGGTACAGCAGCAGGAGCGGAGGTAGGGGCGGATGTAATTTTTTACATCTGCACCCATCATGGTAGTACTGCACCCCTGGTCGCGGTAGTACCATGTCGGATTTTCGCTCGACAAAACCTCAGCGGAGGTAGTCACAGATGTAATTTTTTACATTTGTGCCTACCATGCCTGGCCTGTGGCTGACCTGCGGTAGTACCGCATAGGGCCGCAGTAGTACCGTGCCTGCGGTTCTACCGCGCCCTGTCCGTGCTCTTTTGTTCAGGTCCAGGCTCTGCCGCGCCCACGGTAGTACCGTGGTCCGCCGCGGTAGTACGGCAGACCCGTGCGATAGTGCAGCTCCTGTGGTGCGGTAGTTCCGCGGGTCGCGGGCTGAGTGGTGGGTAACGGTTGGAATTGTCCCCCCACTATATAAGGGGGTCTTCTTCTCCAAGAAGACTTACCTCTTCTAACCCTAAGCTCCATTGTTGCTCCAATCTCCATTTTCGCCCGATCTCTCTCCCTAGCCAACCAAACTTGTTGATTTGCTCGGGATTGGGTGAGAAGGCCCCGATCTACACTTCCACCAAGAGAAATTCGATTCCCCCCACTAATCCCTAGCGGATCTTGTTACTCTTGAGTGTTTGAGCACCCTAGATGGTTGAGGTCACCTCGGAGCCATAGTCCATTGTGGTGAAGCTTCGTGGTGTCGTTGGGAGCCTCCAATTAAGTTGTGGAGATTGCCCCAACCTTGTTTGTAAAGGTTCGGTCGCCGCCTTCTAGGGCACCAATAGTGGAATCACGACATCTCGCATTGTGTGAGGGCGTGAGGAGAATACGGTGGCCCTAGTGGCTTCTTGGGGAGCATTGTGCCTCCACACTGCTCTAACGGAGACGTACTTCCCCTCAAAAGGAAGGAACTTCGATAACACATCCTCGTCTCCACCGGCTCCACTCTTGGTTATCTCGTGCCTTTACTTGTGCAAGCTTACTTGTGTTATATCCCTTGCTTGCTTATGTGCTAGTTGTTATTGCATCATAGAGGTTGCTCACATAGTTGCATATCTAGACAACCTACTTTGATGCAAAGTTTAAATTGGTAAGAAAAGTTTAAAAAGTGTTAGTTGCCTATTCACCCCCTCTAGTCAACTATATCGATCCTTTCAATTGGTATCAGAGCCTCGTCTCTTTATTAAGGACTTTGCCGTCCGAAGAGTATAGTTGACACCACAGACGGTGTGGAGGAGCACTCTGGTGTGAATCCTACCTCGTCTTCGGCCGATGGGGGAACCACGATCTCTTGTGAGGAATTCAATGCGGCTTTAGACACATTGAAAAACTCCATGACAACCGAGGTTGAAAGCATGTTCACTAAATTCCTAGAAGGACTTAAACTGTCTATCTCACCGATGAAAGTGGGTGTCGGTGTCAAAACCGGCGGATCTCGGGTAGGGGGTCCCGAACTGTGCGTCTAGGCGGATGGTAATAGGAGACAAGGGACACGATGTTTTTACCCAGGTTCGGGCCCTCTCGATGGAGGTAAAACCCTACTCCTGCTTGATTAATATTGATGATATGGGTAGTACAAGAGTAGATCTACCATGAGATCAGAGAGGCTAAACCCCAGAAGCTAGCCTATAGTATGATTGTTGTTCGTCCTACAGACTAAAACCCTCTGGTTTATATAGACACCGGAGAGGGCTAGGGTTACACAGAGTCGGTTACAATGGGAGGAGATCTACATATCCGTATCGCCAAGCTTGCCTTCCACGCGAAGGAAAATCCCATCCGGACACGGGACGAAGTCTTCAATCTTGTATCTTCATAGTCCAGGAGTCCGACCAAAGGTCATAGTCCGGCTATCCGGACACCCCCTAATCCGGGACTCCCCCAGTAGCCCCTGAACCAGGCTTCAATTACGACGAGTCCGGCGTGCAAATTGTCTTCGGCATTGCAAGACGGGTTCCTCCTCCGAATACTTCATAGAAGATGTTGAACACAAGGATAGTGTCCGACTCTGCAAAATAAGTTCCACATACCACCGTAGAGAGAATAACATTTGTACAAATCTAATCTGCTGACGTATTCCGCAGCGTGACATCATGCCACGGCCAAGCCTTTATTCGAATCGTTTCGCGTCCCACCTCAGCATGTTTAGCGAGGCGGTTTCCCTGGCACGTCTTGTCAAAGCAGAGATCGTGTCCCCTTATTCCGGGATTCTCATCAATACGGGCGCGGGTAACCCAACCGTGCCATTGGTATGTCTCTTTAATCGAAAGTGAGTCCCAAACGGTCATGGGGAGGGCTCTTGGTATTCAACCTCTTTATAAAGAGACCAAGGCTCGACTCTTTTCTTTCAATCCCAATCAAATATGCCTCTCGCCTCGAGTTCTAACACCCAAAGCTCCAGATTCAGGCGCTTCGGACCTTCGATGATGTCTGGCTCTGACCTTCAAGGCCGGTGGATGCCTTCCTCCGTTACGGAAGAAGACGTGTTAAAGTTAAGAGACGCCAGGTATCTAACCGGCGAAATCTTGCATAAGCTGCCTACTCAAGGGCAGGTCATTCCCACTCCCAAGCCTGGTGAGAGCGTGGTGTTCGCGTCTCACTTCCTTCGGGGGCTAGGCTTCCCGATTGACCCCTTCGTGAGGGGGCTCATGTTTTACTACGGGCTGGAATTTCACGACTTAGCTCCGGAGTCCATCCTCCATATCTCATCGTTCATTGTCGTATGCGAGGCCTTCCTCCATATTACTCCTCACTTCGGATTGTGGCTCAAAACCTTCAAAGTAGAGCCGAAGATGATCGAAGGGCAGCACGCGGAGTGCGGAGGTGCTGTTATAAGCAAGATTGCCGATGCCCCATGGCCCGAGGGCTCTTTTCAAGAGGAGTTCGGCTCGTGGCAATAAGAGTGGTTTTATATCATAACTCCCAGGGGCACCAAATGGGTGGCGCCACCTGCCTTTCGCTCGGGTCCCCCACCACAGCTAGTATCATGGGCCAATAAAGGGCTTAACTGGGGGCCGTCCAAGGACGTGCCCTTGTTGCAGGGCCGCGTTCGAGATCTCCTAGAAAGAGATATCAATCTGGCCGTAGTGACACAGGTTATGCTGATTTGTCGCATCCTGCCCTGCAAACGTCGTCCCCTTCGCCTGTGGGAGTTAACCCCGGAAGGACCACAATCTCTCCAACATTTTATGGGCACGACACCCGTGGAGATGTACAAATTGTTCTTCGGATCACAAGCAATGTGTTCGGACTCGTCCGAGGACGCAGGTCTGAGCTGCAATCGCCCGGATACTCAAGTAAGTAGCCCTATACCCGGACACGCTATCCGTATGTTTATCATACAATTGCCCTTAAAAGAGCTGTCCTTTAAACAGGAGTGGATAGCGAAAGCAAAGTTAATCAGGTGTCCGGCTCCCCTCCCTGAGACTACGCCGGATCCCGTGTTAACCAGGATGCTGGAGGTTGCGCCTTTGGAAGAAGGCAAAGAGGGGAACAAGGAAGCTACCGCCTCCCCGAAGGAGGCTGTCAGGGAAGGAGGAATCGAGAATTCCTCCATCCAGGGGAAAAAGAGGACCGCCTCTGAAGACCCGGAGGCTATGGCCTCAAAGTGGGGGAAGAAATCTTCGTCAGAGTGTCCGGCGCCGGGAGGCGCCTCGGCCACATTGCGTCCCCAAGTGGATCAGCTCTCCACCGAGCCGTAAGTAAAAAAGGAGGGTTTAAAAATAAGAGACATCCCCATTCTATTTCTGAGGAAGATAACCGAAATTTTACCTTGTAGTTCGGATCTCCGCCCTTCTCAGCAGAGCTCATATTTAGGGGATCTTCGTCCGGAGATGATGGAGAGCGGAACGCCTCCCCCTGCCGTACCGCCTTGCGAGGCGGGCGACCCTGAGGTGATGTCACAGAGGGTTTCTCCGAATCCGGCAGGGCCGGAAGGTAGTCATATAGCCCCCCAAGGCCCTCCGTGTCCGGCCTTCGAAGAAGGCCATCGGACGAGTCCGGCACCGTCCGGTGCACGGTCGGAGGAGCTGAAGGATCTGCTCGGGTGAGCGTCTATCTCAGAAGAACACCGTGCATTGATGGATACGGTGATTAGAAGGATTTCATCCACAGAGAGCGGGTTGTACAAGGCCGTCAGGAGTTTACTAACATGTTTTGAGGTACGTGAAACGATGTACCTTTTGACGGATCCGCATATATAAGATGCGCCCTGTATAGATAGTAGCCCCTAAGACTCGGTGCATTGTCAAAAAGGACGGCGCACCGAGGATCATAATCCCAGGTATAATACTGCGCCTTTCCCATGTAGGTGGCGAAGTGTCCGGTGGCTAGCCGGACTGATGAATTTGCCGAACTAAAGCGGCAACTTGACGTGGCACATGCTGACATCGTGCTTGTCAACAAGCGGCTTGACGAGGCACAAGGTATATAATTTCTCCGAAGATACTTGGTAAGAGGAGCTTGATGCCCGTACCTTACAACATATGTGCTTGATGCAGATGTTGCCGCTGCCATGGAGAACCTTCGGGCGGAACTTGCCCGAGCCAAGGAGCATGCCAGAAAAAGCGATGCAGCTGCCTTAAAGGTGGCTGAAGAGCTGAAAGCCGAACAGGCCGCTCACTGCCAAAGCAAGAAGGAAATGGCCGAGATGGCTGAAAAGTTGAAGAATGCTGCCGACCGCTGCAAGCTTCTTGAAAAACAAGATCGGGTGGCATAGAAGGACCTAGAGAAGGTCACTGCCGAGGCCAAGGATACTCGCTCTGCGATGAGAGCTATGAAGGAGGAGCTACGTCAGGCCGGAGATATCACGGCTGGAAAGCCCTATATGCTGCGGATGAAGTTCGGGGATCCTACATATGCTCCGTTGGAACGGAAGTGGAGTGCGGCGAACACTTACCTGGATTTGGCGGCGAGTGCCGCGGACGTGGCCGAACACTTCCGCGATCAAAATGACCATGAAGTGGAGAAGCTTTTTTGGTCGCAGTTCCACAATCTAGAGGCCCACTTTCAGTATCCGATCGTTTGGCCGGATGGACGGAGCTGAATAGGTTATCCGGACTAGCCATGAATCATGTGGTGAGTCATCTATGGCCGAAGAGGCCCGAGCCGAAGAGTTATTTTAGCTTGGTGCAGCAGTTCCTCGGTGCGGTGCCACATATTGATGCAATGAAGAGGTCGGCGTGCATAGAGGGTGCACAGATGGCTCTTGCCCGTGTCAAGACATACTGGGAGGATATGAAGGCCAGTGCTGTTGTATCCCAAGATTTGGATGAAGTCCGAGTACCTGCCGAGCACTATTTTCAGGAAGTTCTGCAGGGCGCTCGTTTAATAGAGACGCAGTGCTCAAAGGATGTTATGTTCGAATAACATGTATCATTGTAAAACAATGTTTTGATGGAAAAAGCTTTTTATACTTGTACTTTCAAGAATTAAAATACCTCCGGTGCGGCCGTTAATGTATATGTATATATATCCTGAAAGATGGCAGTCTTCGGCTTCAGCCCCCACGCATATAATGCGGGGGTGTTCGCAGAAGGCGCATTTTCACACTTGATCCAACGTCTTGGTTCTATAGAGGAGGTGATAGCGCAGCGAACTAGGCAACCGGACTATAATGCTTTATTACTTTCACTTAGCCATAGGAGTTTGACAGTGGGGCTACTATATAGCCCCTAGGGGCACCATGCTCACCCGAATTCGGGGCGCGTATGTGCCTGACCGGGAAACGGCCCTTCGTTAATGCGGAGGAATTCTAAAGATTCCGGCAGGTCATCAAGTGGTTGACCAGTCTCGCGCTGTATCATGACAGTCAGTTTTCGGCTTTCTCTACTGAGGTGCTCGCCTGGCCGAACCGGGGCACAATTGCAGTAGTTCTCCTGGTGCCGCCTTAGCCGATAGAGCGGAACATAAGGCAGCAAAACACAGGAGCCGGGCAAACCCAACATTTAACCAAAGACATGATTCGGAGCTGATGCATATAAGGCCAAACTCGCGACGCCGAACACTCCGTAAGGTGTTCGGTCTTTATGAAAACGGGCGGAACAACGCCCTTGGTAAGAAGCCTCTGGTGTCTAGGTACGCGCAAAATTATGACGTGGCCAAATGCCAAGACGCCAGCCTCCTCCCCGGTTATAAAAAGAAGCAAGGGGATGTTATCAACAAGAGACAGTAAAAAAGGTTTACACAAGGTGTTAATCTGAAAAAGAATCCTTGGAACGGGTCCCTACTGCACGTCTGCGCCTGTGTCTCCGTTGTGCCGTATCCTGGATGGGTGTAGCATGGTGCTCGTTTGTAAAAGAGAGGAACTTAGTTGAAAACAATCATGCGAAAAGCTATGTTATATGAAATAAACAAAGTATAATTCGGAAAATGGGTGGAACTGAGCTTTATTGTCTCTTGTTGTATACGCGCGGAGCCCCTCGTACAGGGGTGTGCGGCTAGTAAGCCTTTGTATGTTTACACCAGACTCATCTAGCCATGTCCGGGGTCTGAACGACCTGTTCAGATGCTTTGACTAGTAAAGCTGGTTTAGTGTGTGGCTGTTAAGGCCGCCGCACAGTCTTCCGCGTTTGAGGAACACTCGATATTTCGCTTTAATGAAATTATGCCTCGTGGACCGGTCATTTTAAGTGTAAGGGATGCATAATGCGGTATTGTGTTAAAGCGGGCAAAAGCTTCGTGTCCCAGTAGTGCTTGATAGCTACTTGTATATGGGGCGATGTGAAAGGTTAGCTTTTCATGGCGGAAGTTGTCGGGGAAGCCGAACATAACTTCTAGCAGGAGAGAACCCGTACAATGGGTATCTGGGCCTGGCGTTACCCCTTGAAAGGAAGTGTTGCCATGGTGAATTTTTGTTGGGTTTATCCCCATTTTGCGGACTGTGTCCTAGTATAGCAGGTTTAGATCGCTGCCGCCGTCCATTAGGACTTGTGTGAAGTGGAGTCCATCAATTATCGGGTCTAAGACCAAGGCAGTCCAGCCTGCGTTCCGGATACTTCTAGAGTAATCCTGATGGTCTAAGGTGATTGGTTGTAACAACCAGTGGCGGGACTCCTCTGTGACAGGCCGTATGGTGCGCATCTCCATAGGCGCTACTCTGTATTTCCCTTTTGTCACATGAAGTGAGTTTACTGTTTTGACTTCTTGTGGGAACTTCTTTTGTTCTCCGGTTCTCTGCTTGTGGGGTTCATCGTCGTCCTCGCTTGGTATGTCAAGCCCCTTGTGTTCGGTGTTAAGTTTGCTGGATTGCTTGAAGACCCAACAATCTCTGTGGGTATGGTTTGCAGGCTTCCCGGGAGTATTGTGGATCTGGCATATTTTGTCCAAAATTTTGTTGAGGTTAGAGAGCTCGTCCCTGTCATCCTTGAGGGGCGGCTTTTTCTGAGTCTGCCGAGAACTTTTGAATCCGGCATTGACTACCGTGCTCTTCGGGCTGCTTCCCTTGGTCCAACGTTGGTCCTTGCTACGTCACAATTTTCCGTTTCCATCCGTAGATTCGGATGTACTTGGGTCGCTGATGCTGCTTCTTGCCAGCCAGCTATCTTCTCCTGCGCAAAAGTGGGTCATGAGGCTTGTTAATGCGGCCATTGTTCTTGGCTTTTCTTGGCCGAGGTGTCTGGCGAGCCATTCGTCTCGAACGCTGTGCTTAAAAGATGCTAAGGCTTCGGCGTCCGGACAGTCAACTATCTGGTTCTTTTTAGTAAGAAATCTGTTCCAGAGTTTCCGGGCTGACTCTCCGGGTTGTTGAGTTATATGACTTAGATCGTCTGCATCCGGAGGTCGGACATAAGTCCCTTGAAAATTTGCCCGAAAAGCATCCTCGAGCTCTTCCCAACTTCCTATGGTGTTTTCGGGAAGGCTTTTAAGCCAATGCCAGGCTGGCCCTTTGAGCTTGAGGGGTAAATATTTTATGGCGTGGAGGTCATCTCCTCTGGCCATGTGTATGTGGGGGATATAATCCTCAATCCAGACTCCAGGGTCTGTTGTTCCGTCGTATGCCTCTATGTTTACGGGCTTGAATCCCGCTGGAAATTCATGGTCCAGCACATCATTGGTGAAACATAGGGGTGTGCGGCACCCCTATATTTGGGTGTGCCGTGATGCTCGGATACTTGTTGCGTTGCATTGCTTACTAGAGCTTGCTTTCTTGGCCCGTAGATAGATCTGGCTGGGCTGTCTTTATGATGCGAATCCTTGTGCGGATCGCGTGCCGACTTGGGTGCGGTGCCCCTTGCCTCTCTATGCTGGCCATGGGGTTGTTTATCCGACCGGGTGTCTTTCTTATTTTTTGATTGCGAGGGATCTAAGGCCTCCTCATCAAATTCCGGTAGCAATTTTCGCTTCGGATAGCTCTTTGTGTGACGACTATCACCGTACTTGTGTGCATCTTCCGTTGTTTTGAGCTTCCGCTTCTACTTTTTCAGGCTACGCGCCGTGGCGACGAGCCTTTTGTGGAGGTTCTTCTGCTCCAGCAACTTGTTCGGCGTGAGATCGTCCAGACTATTATCTTCACCGGGGATGGGTTGTTCGGTTTGTTTACCCATATTGCCCTGTTCGGACGGTTGCTCGATGGCATGTTCGTCGTCCCCCGGTTCTCCCTGCTCTACGGCTGGGTCTCTGTCAAGGTGGGGTTTGGCGCGTCGCTTACGCCGCCGCTTTGATTGCTTTTCGAGGGAACGATCCCTCGTTGCGTCCCTCTGTTCCTCGTCGTCGTTTCTTTTAGGTGTATCCACCATGTATACATCGTGAGATGAGGTGGTTGTCCAGTGCCCTATAGGCGCTGAGTCCTGTTCATCTCCTGCATTGTCATCCATACCGTCGATGTCTTCGAAGTCGAAATTGAGCCTGTTGGTTAAATCGTCGACGGTGGCTACGAAGTGGGCGGTGGGTGGGCTTTGAATTTCTTCGTCGTCCGCATCCTGTCCTCACTGACCATAGTCCGGCCAGGGCTCTCCTGATAAAGAGAGAGACTTTAATGAGTTCAGAATGTCGCCGAAGGGCGAGTGCTGAAAGATGTCCGCGGCGGCGAACTCCATGATCGGTGCCCAATCGGGTTCGATCGGCAGGGGCGCGGAAGGTTCGGAGTCCGGAGAGGAGTCCGGCAACTTGGAGTCGCGGGCTTCGCGAAGGACAAGACTGGTGTTCGGCTCGATCGCCGTAAAGATTGCAGCCCCCGAGGCGGTGTCTAGCCATCCGTCCTCGATTGGCGCAGTTGGCTCCGAACTAAGGATCGGAGCGGACACCGGGGCGGCCTCCTGGGCACTGTTCGGCGGCAGAACTAGATCATGCCAATCGCGACAGTGCGGCGTGCCCGGCCGTGGCTCAAATCCATTGAAGATCAAGTCTCCGCGGATGTCGGCCGTGTAGTTTAAGCTTCCAAATCTGACCTGATGGCCAGGGGCGCAGCTTTCGATCTGCTCCAGATGGCCAAGCGAATTGGCCCGCAGTGCAAAGCTACCGAATACGAAGATCTGTCCGGGGAGAAAAGTCTCACCCTAGACCGCGTCGTTGTTGATGATCGGAGGAGCCATCGGGCCTAAAGATGATGACACAGAGGAACTCTCAATGAAAGCACCAATGTTGGTGTCAAAACCGGTGGATCTTGGGTAGGGGGTCCCGAACTGTGCGTCTAGGCGGATGGTAACAGGAGACAAGGGACACGATGTTTTTACCCAGGTTCGGGCCCTCTCGATGGAGGTAAAACCCTACTCCTGCTTGATTAATATTGATGATATGGGTAGTACAAGAGTAGATCTACCACGAGATCAGAGAGGCTAAACCCTAGAAGCTAGCCTATGGTATGATTGTTGTTCGTCCTACGGACTAAAACCCTCCGGTTTATATAGACACCGGAGAGGGCTAGGGTTACACAGAGTCGGTTACAATGGGAGGAGATCTACATATCCTTATCGCCAAGCCTGCCTTCCACGCCAAGGAAAGTCCCATCCGGACATAGGACAAAGTCTTCAATCTTGTATCTTCATAGTCCAGGAGTCCGGCCAAAGGTCAAAGTCCGGCTATCCGGACACCCCCTAATCCGAGACTCCCTCAGTGGGTGATCCCACTAACAAGGTGACGGATGCTACCTCCGACAAGGGGGAAGCTAATAGTGAAAAGGGTCCTTCTACTAGTGGTAGACATGGCACCGGCATCTTTGCCCATGTGGAACCTCCAACTTATGGAGGACCGATTCCCTCTACTCATTTAAATCATGTCGGTCCTCCTCCTAAGATTGTGAAAAATGAGGATTTTGATTCTTGGGTGTATCGCTTCAAGCGTCATTTAAATCATGTGAATACTAATCTTTGGAGAATCATTGAAGAAGGTTTCTATCCACATGACCGAAGCAACTTCACCCCTAGAGAAGCCATGGATAATCAATTCAATGAGAATGCTCTCTTCATCATCCAAGAATCAATTCTCCCCGAAGATCTCCCTCATCTTCGACCCTACACCATGGCCAAAGACGCGTGTCATTGCGTTGTGTCTCTCTATCGGGGAAGCGCAAGCATTCAACGCTCCAACTATGAAGTGTTGCAAGACGAAGCCGATGAGTTTGCAATGAAGGAATATGAAGAACCTCGTGAGCTCTTTCGGAGAGTAACCAAACTCACGGTCTCACTCCGAGATCATGGGAGTAAGGACATGGATGACAATTGGATCAAGCGCAAGTTCCTCAAGGCCATGATGCCCTTCAACAAGGCCATGTCCTCCGTCATTCGTCAAAGACCGGACTTCCACTCCATGACCTCGAGTGAAGTGTTGGATGAGTTCGTTGCTATGAGCATCTTGGATAAGACCGCTGACAACGCGGTGCTCCGTTCTCAAAGAACAAAGAAGTCAAATCTTGCCTTGAAGGCCAAGGTCATTGTGGAAGAAGAGGAAGAAGATGAAGATGAGGAGGGCAATCCTGAGGATACAAAATATGACTATCATGAGCACATGGCTCTTGCTTCAAGGCAATTTTGGAGCAAGAAGAACACGAGGCCCAATCTCAACAAGAACAATTCAAGTGGGTTCAAGGGAAAGCAACGGGTGAGAACTTGCTACAATTGTGGCAATGTGAGTCACTTTGTTGTGGATTGTCCTTACGAGAAGTGGAAAAACAATGGTGGCAAGCTCATTCGAAAAGACAAAGCCAAGTCCTTCCCCAACAAGAACAACTTCACCAAGAAGACTCCTACTCGTGGGTTAGTGGTTCAAGAAGAATACCATGAGGATGACGATGATGATGAAGATGGAGAAGCAATAGCCATGGCCTCCGTTGCCATTGCTACAACCCCCCGGGTGTCTCTCTTTGATTCACCCAACGAGAACATCACCGCCAAGTGCCTCATGGCTAAATCAACTAACAAGGTAACCCCCAACATCAAAACCACCATCATTACTAATCCTTCCTTGATGGATTTCATTGATGAACATGAGGGGTCTAATGAGGAGATGAATGAATTTGAGTCTTTTATGAGTAAACTCAAGGGAAAATCAAAGAAGCACTTTGTTGCTCTCTTGGAACAACTTGGTGAAGCCAATGACATGATCGAGGCTCATGAAGAAACCATCTCTAAGATGGAAGGACATAGTCGTGACTATGCCGATGAGATATCGGATCTCTCTAATGCTCTTGAGGAAGAGCGTGGGCATCGTTTGACTCTTGAGGAGTCACACAACAATGACCATGCCAAAGTAAAGAAAGATCTTGATCATGCTATTGTTGTCTCTCGTGTGGCTAACTCCGAGAAGTTTAAACTTGGGGTTGATCTTGCTAGACTCAAAGAGGAGTTTGATGTACTTGACAAGGATCACAAGGCCTTGAAGGGTGCTCATGCTAGCCTCAAGGAGTATCATGCTCAACTCCAAGTGAAGTTAACCAAGGAGAAAGCCACTTTTCCTCATATGGTCTTAATTGATAACGCAAATGCTACTAACCCATGTTGTGAGCATGTGCATCTTCTGGAGGAGAATGCCTAGTTGAAAGAGCAATTGAAGAAAGGTCTTGTGACATGCATTCAAGGTGAGAAAAACCTCAATGACCTTTTGAGTAATCAAAAGGAAATTGTGGCCAAGGAGGGAGTTGGGTTTACCCTGAAGTCCAAGAACAAGAAGAAGAATGACAAGACCAAACGACCTCCTCCTCTCAAGCAAACATTTGTGAAGGAGGGAAAGGGTGCTACTAAGGAGAAGAAGAACAATGTGAAGGGTGGTGATGTCAAGAAGGGCAATGCCACCCCTTCCAACAAAGCCGGCGACTTTAACCCCACTTATGTGTTATGCCATGCTAGTGATGGACATGTTTATGCAAAATTTGTTGGTTGTCCTTATGAGTATATTGAATGGTCTATTTGGGTTCCCAAGACCCTTTTTGCTAACATCAAAGGACCCATTACTCAATGGGTACCTAAAACCAAGCATTGATTTCATGTAGAGGTTTGCTTCCTGTGGAGGATCATGGTTGCTCGATAGTGGAGCAACAAATCATATGACCGGAAGCAAGGACTTGGTGGTGGACGTGTACAAGATCCCATCTATGCCCACCAACGTCGAGTGGGGTGATGCCTCGTCTTCTAAGGTATTGGGTCTTGGCAAGGTTGTCATTTCTCATGATCTAACGATTGAGAAAGTCATCCTTGTCGAGTCCCTTACATTCAATCTTCTTTCCGTTTGTCAACTTGCGCTCATGGATTCTGCCACCTTCTTTGATATTGATACCGTGGCCCTCTTGTGGAGCAAGACTCTTAAAGTAGCTTTTGTTGGGCATGTCGAGAATGGTCTCTATGTGATTAACTTTTCGGAGCGACCCACTAAGACAGCGACATGCCTAATGGCTAAAGTTGATGTGGGATGGCTTTGGCATCGCCGTCTAGCCCATGTCACTATGAGATCTTTGCAAAGTCTTCTCAAGGGGGACCATGTTCGTGGACTAACGAATGTTAGTTTTGCTAAAGATCATGCTTGCAGTGCTTGTATCGAAGGAAAGCTTCATGAAAAGGCTCACCCTCTCACGACTATCATTTATTCGAAGAGACCCTTGGAGCTCCTTCACATGGATCTCTTTGGGCCCCCATCCTTTGATAGTCTTGGAGGTAGAAAGTATTGCTTGGTGATTGTGGATGATTATTCAAGATACACTTGGGTATTATTTTTCAAGAGGAAGAGTGAAACTCAACAAACCTCTTCTAACCCTAAGCTCCATTGTTGCTCCAAGCTCCATTTTCGCCCGATCTCTCTCCCTAGCCAATCAAACTTGTTGATTTGCTCGGGATTGGGTGAGAAGGCCCTGATCTACACTTCCACCAAGAGAAATTTGATTCCCCCCACTAATCCCTAGCGGATCTTTTTACTCTTGGGTGTTTGAGCACCCTAGACGGTTGAGGTCACCTCGGAGCCATAGTCCATTGTGGTGAAGCTTCGTGGTGTCGTTGGGAGCCTCCAATTAAGTTGTAGAGATTGCCCCAACCTTGTTTGTAAAGGTTCGGTCGCCGCCTTCAAGGGCGCCAATTGTGGAATCATGGCATCTCGCATTGTGTGAGGGCGTGAGGAGAATACGGTGGCCCTAGTGGCTTCTTGGGGAGCATTGTGCCTCCACACCGCTCTAACGAAGACGTACTTCCCCTTAAAAGGAAGGAACTTCGGTAACACATCCTCGTCTCCACCGGCTCCACTCTTGGTTATCTCGTGCCTTTACTTGTGCAAGCTTACTGGTGTTGTATCCCTTGCTTGCTTATGTGCTAGTTGTTATTGCATCATAGAGGTTGCTCACATAGTTGCATATCTAGAGAACCTACTTTGATGCAAAGTTTAAATTGGTAAAGAAGAGTTTAAAAAGTGTTAGTTGCCTATTCACCCCCCATCTGGTCAACTATATCGATCCTTTCACCTGCAAGAGATGAATATATGTTGTTCTGTTAAAAAACCAAATCGTTTCTTAAGTTCCAGACTGCTCATAATAAAGCACAAACTCCTACACAAATATGTCTCGCTGTTTCTGAATCTATCTTGTCTAGCCACGTCCTTGTTGGAAATATGCCCTAGAGGCAATAATAAAATGGTTATTGTTGTATTTCCTTGTTAATGATAACTGTCTATTGTTCATGCTATAATTGTATTATTGGAAACCGTAATACATGAGTGAATCCATAGACCACAACATGTCCCTAGTGAGCCTCTAGTTGACTAGCTCATCGATCAATAGATGGTTATGGTTTCCTGACCATGGACATTGGATGTCATTGATAACGGGATCACATCATTAGGATAATGATGTGATGGACAAGACCCAATCCTAAGCATAGCACAAGATCGTGTAGTTCGTTTGCTAAGAGCTTTTCTAATGTCAAGTATCATTTCCTTAGACCATGAGATTGTGCAACTCCCGGATACCGTAGGAATGCTTTGGGTGTACCAAACGTCACAACGTAACTGGGTGGCTATAAAGGTACACTACATGTATCTCTAAAAGTGTCTGTTGGGTTGGCACGAATCGAGACTGGGATTTGTCACTCCGTATGACAGAGAGGTATCTCAGGGCCCACTCGGTAACGCATCATCATAATGAGCTCAAAGTGACTAAGAAGTTAGTTACGTGATCATGCATTGTGGAACGAGTAAAGAGACTTGCCGGTAACGAGATTGAACGAGGTATTGGGATACTGACGATGGAATCTCGGGCAAGTAACATACCGATTAACAAAGGGAATTGTATACAGGATTGATTGAATCCTCGACATCATGGTTCATCCGATGAGATCATCGTGGAACATGTGGGACCCAACATGGGTATCCAGATCCTGCTGTTGGTTATGGGCCAGAGAACGTCTCGGTCATGTCTGCATGATTCCCGAACCCGTAGGGTCTACACACTTAAGGTTTGGTGACGCTAGAGTTGTTATGGGAAATTGTATGTGGATACCAAAGGTTGTTTGGAGTCCCAAATGAGATCCCGGACGTCACGAGGAGTTCCGGAATGGTCCGGAGGTGAAGATCTATATATGGGAATTCTAGTTTCAGTCGCCAAAATGGTTTCGGGGGTTATTGATATTGTACCGGGACCACCGAAAGGTGTCCGGGGGTCCACCGGGTGGGGCCACCTACCCCGGGGGACTTAATGGGCTGAATATGGGATGGAACCAGCACCCTAGTGGGCTGGTGCGCCCGCCAAGGGCCCAAGGCGCCTAGGGTTTAGAAACCCTAGGGGAGGGGGCGCCTCCACCTTGCTTGGCGGGCAAGTCTCCCCCTCCTGGCCGCCCCCCCTCTAGATGGTATCTAGAGGGGCTGACACCCTCTTCTCTTCACCCTATAAATAGAGGGGGGTGGGAGGGCTGCATCACCCTTGATTTTGGCGCGACCCCTCCCTCCTCCAACTCTTCCTCCTCCTCCGTAGTGCTTGGCGAAGCCCTGCATGAATACCACGAGCTCCACCACCACCATGTCATCGTGCTGTCGGAGTTCTCCCTCAACTTCTCCTCTCCCCTTGCTGGATCAAGAAGGAGGAGACGTCCCTGAGCTGTACGTGTGTTGAACGCAGAGGCGCCGTTCGTTCGGCGCTAGATCGGATCTTCCGCAATTTGAATCGCCGCGAGTACGACTCCATCAACCGCATTCTTGTAACACTTCCGCTTAGCTATCTTCAAGGGTATGCAGATGCACTCCCTCTCTCTCTCTCGTTGCTAGTATCTCCTAGATTGATCTTGGTGAGACGTATGAAAATTTTGAATTATTGCTACGTTCCCCAACAGTGGCATCATGAGCTAGGTCTATTGCGTAGATTCTATGCACGAGTAGAACCCAAGTAGTTGTGGGCGTTGGTTTTGTTCAATATGCTTACTGTTACTAGTCCTATCTTGTTTCGACGGTATTGTGGGATCAAGTGGCCCGGACCGACCTTACACGCACACTTACGTGAGACAGGTTCCACCGACTGACATGCACTTGTTGCATAAAGGTGGCTAGCGGGTACCAGTCTCTCCCACTTTAGTCGGATCGGATTCGATGAAAAGGGTCCTTATGAAGGGTAAATAGCAATTGGCATATCACCGTTGTGGCTTTGCGTAGGTAAGAAACATTCTTGCTAGAAACCTGTAGCAGCCAAATAAAATATGCAACAACAACTAGAGGACGTCTAACTTGTTTTTGCAGGGTATGCTATGTGATGTGATATGGCCAAAAGAATGTGATGAATGATATGGAATGTATGGGATTGATCATGTTCTTGTAATAGGAATTACGACTTGCATGTCGATGAGTATGACAACCGGTAGGAGCCATAGGAGTTGTCTTAATTTATTGTATGACCCGCGTGTCAATGAAAAACGCCATGTAATTACTTTACTTTATTGCTAACCGTTAGCCATAGTAGTAGAAGTAATAGTTGGCGAGACAACTTCATGGAGACACGATGATGGAGATCATGATGATGGAGATCATGGTGTCATGCCGGTGACTAAGGTGATCATGACGCGCTTCAAAGATGGAGATCAAAGGCACAAGATGATAATGGCCATATCATGTCACTTTATGATTTGCATGTGATGTTTATCATTTTTACATCTTATTTGCTTAGAACGATGGTAGCATAAATAAGATGATCTCTCACTAAAATTTCCAAAAAGTGTTCCCCCTAGCTGTGCACCGTTGCTAAGGTTCGTTGTTTCGAAGCACCACGTGATGGTCGGGTGTGATAGATTCTAACGTTCGCATACAACGGGTGCAAGCCAGATTTACACATGCAAAACACTTAGGTTGACTTGACGAGCCTAGCATGTATAGACATGGCCTCAGAACACAAGAGACCGAAAGGTCGAACATGATTCGTACAGTATATACGATCAACATGAAGATGTTCACCGATGATGACTAGTCCGTCTCACATGATGATCGGACACGACCTAGTTGATTCGGATCATGTATCACTTAGATGACTAGAGGGATGTCTATCTGAGTGGGAGTTCATTAGATGAACTTAATTATCCTGAACATAGTCAAAAGGTCTTTGCAAATTATGTCGTAGCTTGCGCTTTAGTTCTACTATTTTAGATATGTTCCTAGAGAAAATTTAGTTGAAAGTTGATAGTAGCAATTATGCGGACTGGGTCCGTAAACTGAGGATTGTCCTCATTGCTGCGCAGAAGGCTTGCGTCCTTAATGCACCACTCGGTGTTCTGAACCTCGAACGTCGTCTGTGGATGTTGCGAACATCTGACATACATGTTTTGATGACTACGTGATAGTTCAGTAATGTTAAACAGTTTAGAATTGAGGCATAGAAGACAATTTTTGAAATGTCGCAGAACATATAAGATGTTCCAAGGGCTGAAATTGGGATTTCAGGGTAGTGCCCACGTCAAGAGGTATGAGACCTCTGACGAGTTTATTAGCCTACAAACTAAGGGAGAAAAGCTCAATCGTTGAGCATGTGCTCAGATTGTCTGAGTACTACAATCACTTGAATCGAGTGGGAGTTAATCTTCTAGATGAGATAGTGATGTTTCTACAAAGTCACTGCCACCAAGCTACTAGAGCTTCGTGATGAACTAAAACATATCAGGGATGAATATGATGATCCTTGAGCTATTCAAGATGTTTGACACCGCGAAAGTAGAAATCAAGAAGGAGCATCAATTGTTGATGGTTAGTGAAACCACTAATTTGAAGCAGGGCAAGGGCAAGAAGAGATACTTCATGAAACGGCAAAACAATTGCTGCTCTAGTGAAGAAACCCAAGGTTGAACCCAAACCCGAGACTAAGTGCTTCTGTAATAAGGGGAACGATCACTGGAGCGGAATTACCCTAGATACTTGGTAGATAAGAAGGCTACGAAGGTGGAAAGAAGTATATTGGATATACATTATATTAATATGTACTTTACTAGTACTCCTAGTAGCACCATGGTAATAGATACCGGTTCGGTTGCTAAGTGTTGGGAACTCAAAATAAAAGGCTACGGAATAAACGGAGACTAGCCAAAGGCGAGTTGTCGATATGTGTTGGAAGTATTTCCAAGGTTGATGTTATCAAACATCACACGCTCCCTCTAACCATCGAGATTGGCATTAAACCTAAATAATTGTTATTTGGTGTTTGCATTGAGCATAGACATGATCGGATTATGTTTCTTGCTATACGGTTATTCATTTAAGGAGAATAATGGGTACTTTGTTTATTTGAATAATACCTTCAATGGCCTTGCACCTAAAATAAATGTTTTATTGAATCTCGATCGTAGTGATACACATGTTCATGCCAAAAGATATAAGATAGTAACGATAGTACCACCTACTTGTGGCACTGCAATTTGAGTCATATTGGTACAAAAGGCATGAAGAAGCTCCATGTTGATGGATCTTTGGAATCACTCATTTTTGAAAAGTTTGAGACATGCGAACCATGTCTATTGGTATGCACGCATGAAGAAACTCCATGCAGATGGATCGTTTGGACTCACTTGATTTTGAATCACTTGAGACATGCAAATCATACCACATGGCAAGATGACTGAAAAGCCTCGTTTTCAGTAAGATGGAACAAGAAAGCAACTTGTAGGAAGTAATACATTTTGATGTGTGCAGTCCAATGAGTGCCGAGGCACGCAGTGGAGATCATTATCTTCTTACTTCACAGATGATTTGAGTAGGTGCTGAGTATATTTACTTGATGAAACACAAGTCTGAATTATTGAAAGGTTCAAGTAATTTCAGAGTGAAGTTGAAGATCGTCGTGACAAGAGGACAAAATGTCTATGATATGATCATAGAGATGAATATCCGAGTTACGAGTTTGGCACACAATTAAGACATTGTGGAAATTCTTTCACAATTAATACCTCCTGGAACACCATAGTGTGATGGTGTCTGAACAAGCTGCACCCTATTGGATATGGTACATGCCATGATGTCTCTTATCGAATTACCACTATCATTTATGGGTTAGGCATTAGAGACAACCACATTCACTTTAAATAGGGCACCATGTAATTCCATTGAGATGACACCATATGAACTATGGTTTAGAGAAACCTAAGCTGCCGTTTGCTTGAAAGTTTGGGGCTGCGACACTTATGTGAAAAAAAGGTTTCATCCTGATAAGCTCAAACCCAAAACGGATAAATGCATGTTCATAGGACACCCAAAATAGTTGGGTATACCTCCTATCTCAGATCCAGAAGCAAAAGTGATTGTTTCTTGAAAAGGGTCCTTTCTTGAGGAAAGTTTCTCTCGAAATAATTGAGTGGGAGGATGGTGGAGACTTGATAAGGTTATTGAACCATCACTTTAACCAGTGTGTAGTAGGGCACACGAAGATGTTCCTGTGGCGCCTACACCAATTGAAGTGGAAGCTGATGATAGTGATCATGAAACTTCGGATCAAGTCACTACCAAACCTTGTAGGTCGACAAGGACGCGTACTACTTCAGAGTGGTACGGTAATCCTGTCTTGGAAGGTCATGTTGCTAGACAACAATGAACCTACGAGCTATGGAGAAGAGATGGTGGGCCTGGATTCCGATAAATGGCTCGAAGCCATAAAATCCGAGAGAGGATCCATGTTTGAAAACAAAGTGTAGACTTTGGAAGAACTACTTGATGGTCATGATGCTGTTGGGTATAGATGGATTTTAAAAGGGAAGACAGACAATGATGGTAAGTGTCACCATTAAGAAAGCTCGACTTGTCGCTAAGATGTTTTTGGACAAGTTCAAGGAGTTGACTATGATGAGACTTTCTCACTCGTAGCGATGCTAAGAGTCTGTTGAAATTATATTAGCAGTTACTGCATTATTTATGAAATCTTGCAGATAAGATGTCAAAACATTGTTTCCTCGACGTTTTTCTTGAGGAAAGGTTGTATGCGATATAACCAGAAGGTTTTGTCAATCCTAAAAGATACTAACAAGTATGCAAAGCTCCAGCAATCCTTCTATGGACTGGAGTAAGCATCTCGGAGTTGGAATATACGCTTTGATGAGATGATCAAAGATTTTGGGTTTATACAAAGTTCATGAGAAACTTGTATTTCCAAAGAAGTGAGTGGGAGCACTATAGAATTTCTGATGAGTATATGTTGTTGACATATTGTTGATCGGAAATGATGTAGAATTTCAGGAAAGCATAAGGGTTGTTTGAAAAGTGTTTTTCAGTGGAAAACCTGTATTAAGCTACTTGAACATTGAGCATCAACATCTATAAGGATAGATCAAAATGCTTAATACTAATTTCAAATGAATACAGACCGTAACAAGATTTTGAAGGAGTCTGAGGGAGTTCTGGACTAGGGGGTGTCCGGATAGCCGAACTATCATCATCAGCCGGACTCCAAGACTATGAAGATACAAGATTGAAGACTTCGTCCCGTGTCCGGATGGGACTTTCCTTGGTGTGGAAGGCAAGCTTGGCGATACGGATATGTAGATCTCCTACCTTTGTAACCGACTCTGTGTAACCCTAGCCCTCTCCGGTGTCTATATAAACCGGATGGCCCTAGTCCATAGGACGAACAACAATCATACCATAGGCTAGCTTCTAGGGTTTAGCCTCCTTGATCTCGTGGTAGATCTACTCTTGTAACCCACATCATCAATATTAATCAAGCAGGACGTAGGGTTTTACCTCCATCAAGAGGGCCCGAACCTGGGTAAAAACATCATGTCCCTCGTCTCTTGTTACCATCCGTCTAGACGCACAGTTCGGGACCCCCTACCCGAGATCCGCCGGTTTTGACACCGACATTGGTGCTTTCATTGAGAGTTCCTCTGTGTCGTCATCGATAGGCTCGATGGCTTCTTCGATCATCATCAACGACGCAGTCTAGGGGGAGACCTTCCTCTTCATACAGATCTTCGTATTTGGCGGCTTTGCACTGCGGGCCAATTCGCTTGGCCAACTGGAGCAGATCGAAAGCTACGCCCCTGGCCGTCAGGTCAGATTTGGAAGTTTGAACTTCACGGCTGACATCCGCGGGGACTTGATCTTCGATGGATTCGAGCCACAACCGAGCATGCTGCACTGTCACGTCGGGCATGATTTAGCTCTGCCGCCGGACAGTACCCTGGAGGCCGCACTCGAGCCCGCTTCGATCCTCAATTCGGAGCCGGCCGTGCAGATGGAGGATGGATGCCTAGACACCGCCTCGGGGGCTGCAACCTCTACGGCGATAGAGCCGAACACTAACTTTGTCCCTCATAAAGCTCGTTACTCCAAGGTGCCGGACCCCTCGCCGGACTCCGAACCTCCCCCGCCCGCCTTGATCGAATCCGATTGGGCGCCGATCATGGAGTTCACCGCAGCGGACGTCTCTCAACACTCACCTTTTGGCGACATCTTGAGTTCGCTAAAATACCTCTCGTTATCAGGAGAGACCTGGTCGAATTGCGGTCAGGACGGCTGGGATGCGGACGACGAAGAAATTCAAAGCCCACCCACTACCCACTTGGTAGCCGCTGTCGACGATTTAACTGACATGCTAGACTACGACTCTGAGGACATCGATGGTATGGACGACGATGCCGGAGATGACCAAGGACCAGCGCCTAACGGGCGCAGGAAAGCCACCCCAGCCCACGACGTATACATGGTGGACACACCAAAAGGAAGCAACAATGAGGAAAAACGGGACGTGGAAAAGGACAACTCCCCCAACAAACAAACAAAGCGGCGACGCAAACGCCGCCCAAAGACCGGCATTGACAAAAATGGCACCCATACGAACCCGGCCTTAGAGCAGGATGAAGCAGTGGACAACGCACACGTCAACAAGCAGCCAGCCGGACATGAACTGGACAAGCAACCCATCCCCAGCGAAGATGATCTCACATCACCAGAGCATATGAATCTCCATAAAAGGCTCGTCGCCACTGCAAGAAGTTTGAAGAAGCAAAAGCGGAAGCTCAAAACAGCGGAAGACGCACTCAGAATGAGATGGAGCAAAGTACTCAACACCGCAGATAAATACGGCACTAGTCACCAGACAAAGAGCTACCCGAAGCGCAAGCTGTTGCCCGAATTTGACAAGGAGGCCTTAGAGCCCCCGCAGTCAAAAAAGAAAGAAGCCGCCTGGCCGGATAGACGACCAGACGACAGGCCAAGAGCAACACGGGGCGCCGCACTCAAGCCGGCACACGATCAACATAAAGATCCTCAGAAAAAGCATAACCTAGCCAGGTCTATCCATGGGCCAAAAAAGAAGACTCCAGGAAGTAACACAACCAGCCGAGCATCTGAAGACAACGGCACACCCAAATACAGGGGCGCCGCACACCCACTATGTTTTACCGACAAGGCACTGGATCATGGATTTCCAGCGAGATTTAAACCCATTAACATAGAGGCATATGACGGAACAACAGACCCCGGAGTCTGGATTGAGGATTATATCCTACACATACACATGGCAAGAGGAGACGATCTCCATGCCATAAAATACCTACCCCTCAAGCTCAAAGGGCCGGCCCGGCATTGGCTCAAAAGCCTCCCAGAAAATACGATTGGAAGTTGGGAAGAGCTTGAGGATGCGTTTTGAGCAAATTTTCAGGTGACTTATGTCTGGCCTCCGAATGCAGATGATTTAAGTCACATAACTCAACAGCCCGGAGAATCAGCATGCAAATTCTGGAACAGGTTCCTCACTAAAAAGAACCAAATAGTCGACTGTCCGGACGCTGAAGCCTTAGCAGCCTTTAAACACAACGTTCAAGACGAATGGCTCGCTAGACACCTGGCCAGGAAAAACCAAGAACAATGGCCGCACTAACAAGTCTCATGACCCGCTTTTGCGCGGGGGAAGACAACTGGTTGGCTAGATGCAGCACCAGCGACCCGAGTACATCCGAAATCAGGGATGGAAATGGGAAATCACGACGCAAAAAAGATCAGCGCCGGAATAAGGAAAATGGCCCAAATAGTATGGCGGTCAACGTCGGATTCAAAAGCTCTCGGCCGAACAACAAAACACTGCCCCTAAAGGATAACAGTGACGAGCTATCCAACCTAAACAAGATTCTGGATAGACTGTGTCAAATACATGGTACCTCCGGGAAGCCTGCAAACCATACCCACAGAGATTGTTGGGTCTTCAAGTAGTCCGGCCGACTTAACACCGAACACAAAGGGCTCGACACACCAAGTGAAAGTGATGACACCCAAAAGCAGCGCTCCGGAAACCAAAAGACTTTCCCACTAGAAGTCAAAACAGTGAACTCACTTCACGTGATAACACGCAGCGCGGCCCCTGCTATACCAGGACACCGTCCGCATACTGGGGATAGAACCCACCAAAATTCGCTATAGCAGCACTCCCTTCAAAGGAGTGATGCCAGGCCTTTTTTAGCCAATTTTACAGGCTCTGTACCACTAGAGGTCGTGTTCGGTTCATCCGACAACCTCCATCGCGAAAAAGCTCACCCTCCATCACCCCATTTAGCCGTAGCCCTTAAGCACTACTGGGGCGTGCAACTTTCGCCCGCTTTAATGCAATACCACATTACGCGTCTCTTACGCTTAAAAATGCCCGGTCTACGTGGCATATTCTTAAAACTCCAGGTGTCTCTCGACCACGGAGAATGTGCGGCTGCCTCGACAGCCACACATTATTCCGACCTTGCAGGTCAAAGCCCCTAAAAACAGGTCATTTAGGCCTCGGACATGGTTAGACGAGTCCGGCGTAACTTAGCATGGGGCTTCCCAGCCGCATACCCTTTTTTTAGGGGGCCACGCGCATAAATGATGAAAGCCAATAAAGCTTAACTTTCTTCATCTTCCAAATTATACTTTATTTTGATACACTTTTTGCATGATATCTCTTAGAAACTAAGTCCTTCTCTTTTACAGATGAAGCACGTGCTACACCCGTCCAGGATACAGCACAATGGAGACACAGGCGCAGATGTGCAGTAGGGACCCGTTGCAAGGATTCTTTTCAGATTAAGACCCTGCGTAAACCTTTCTCACTGTCTCTTGTTGATACACATCCCCCAGTTTCCTACCAGAGCCGAGGAGGAGGCTGGCGTTTTGGCATCGGCCGCGTCAGAAGTTCCCGCCTGTACTTGGACACTAGGGGCTTAGGGCTTTATTCTGCCCGATATTATAAAGACCGAACACCTCATGGAGTGTTCGGCGTCTCGAGTTAGGCCTTATATGCATCAGCTCCGAATCATGTCTTTGGTCAAATGTTGGGTTTGCCCGGCTCCTGTGTTTTGCTGCCTTACGTTCCGTATCATCGGCTAACGCGGCACCAGGAGAACTACTGCGATTGTGCCCCGGTTCGGCCGGGAGAGCACCTCAGTAGAGAAAGCCGAAAACTGACTGTCATGATATAGCGAGAGACTGGTAAACCACTCGATCGACCATTGGGAATGTTTAGAATTCCTCCACTTTGACGAAGGACCGCTTCCTGGTCAGGCACATACGCGCCCCGAGTTCGAAGAAGCGCGGTGCCATCAGGGGCTATATAGTAGCCCCACATTCGAGCTCCTATGGCTAAGTGAAAGTGATAAAGCATTATAGTCCGGTTGCCTAATTTGCTATGCTATCACCTCCTTAAAAGGACCAAGACGTTGGATTAAGTGTGAAAAAGCGTTTTTCTTTTTGCAAACACCCCCGCACCATGTGCGTGGGGGCTGAAGCCAAAGACTGCCATCTTTCAGATTATACATACATATACGACCGCACAGGAGATAGTTCAATACTTGAACACACAAGTATAAAAAGTCATTGCATTATAAACATGATCTTAGAAATCATACATGTCATTCAAACATAACATCTTTCGAGCACTGCGACTCTATTATATGAGCGCCCTGCAGGACTTCCTCAAAGTAATGCTCGGTGGGGAATCGGCTTTTGTCCGCACCCCGGGATGCAACAGCGGTGGCATCCATCTCCGCCCAGTATGTTTTACCACGGGCGAGAGCCATCCGTGCACCTTCTATGCATGTCGACCGCTTCATCGCCTTAATATGCGGCACTGCCCCAAGGAATTGCTGCAACAATCCAAAATAACTCTTCGGCTTGGATCTTCCCGGCCACAGATGAGTGACCACATCCGTCATGGCAAGTCCGGACAATCTATTTAGCTCAGCCCACTCAACCAGCCGATCACTCAGCGGAAGTTGACGCTCCGGACTATGGAATTGAGACCAGAAAAGCTCTTCCATTTCATGACCCTTCTGGCTTCGAAAGTGCACGGCTGCGTCCGCCTCACTCGCTGCCAAGTCCAGATAAGGATCCTCCGCACCATATAAATGGCCGAGCTGAGCATACTTCGGATCCGTGAACTTCCTGCGCAGCATAAAGGGCTTTCCAGCCACAATGTCTCGGATTTGACGAAGTTCCTCCTTCATAGCCCGCATCGCACTACGGGCATCTTTGGCTTCGGCATCGGCCTTCTTCAGGTCCTCTTGTTCCGCTCGACGTTCTCTTTCAAGAACCTCCTGGCGGTCGGTAGCAACTTTTAATTTCGCGGCCATTCCGGCCATCTCCTCCCTGCTTCGGCAGTGCGCAGCCTTCTCGGCTTCTAGCTCTTCCGCTACCTTCGAGGCAGCCGCCTCGCTTTTTCTGGCTTGCTCCTTGGCCCGAGCAAGTTCGGCTTGAAGGCCTTCCATAGCGGCAGCGCCATCTGCATCAAGCATACAAATTGTAAGGCACGGGCGTCAGCCTCCTTACTAGGCGACCACGGAGCAACCACGTACCTTGTGACTCATCCAGTCGTTTATTGACTAGCGAGATGTCCGCATCCGCAACGTCGAGTTGCCTTCTCAGCTCAGCAAATCCATCAGTCCGGCTGGCCACCGGACGATCCGCCACCTGCATAGGAAAGGAGGCATTCTATAACTGAGATTATGATCCTTGGCACGCTATCGCTTTCGACAGCATACCAAGTCTCAGGGGCTACTATCTATACAGGGCGCACTTCATGTGCAAAACTGTCAACAGGTATGTCATTTTTTGCGTACCTCAAATCCCGTCAGTAAAATTCCGTCGGCCTCATACAACCCGGTTTCGGTGGACGAAATCCTCTCAATCACATCACCCATTAATGTGCGGTGATCTTCTGAGATGGACACCCTCTTAAGCAAATCCTGCAGCTCCACCGGCCGTACTCCAATGGGCGCCAAACTCTCCAGTCCCGCCGGACTCGGGGAGACCCTCCGTGATGACACCTCAGGGTCGTCCGCCCCGCATGATGGGGCGGTAGATGAAGGAGTTTTGCTTTCCATCATCTCCGGACGAAGGTCTCCCGAAGATGAGCTATGCTGAGATGGGCTGAGATCCGAACTACAAGGTAAAAACTTCGTTACCTTTAGAAATTAAGCAGGGGTGACTGATAATTATAAAATCCCCCTTTTCACATACGGCTCGTTAGAGGGCTGATTCCTCCGAGGAGACAATACGGCCGGGGCGCTTTCTGGCGCAGGACTTTCCGGTACAGATTTCTTTCCCCGTTTTGAGGCCTTGGCCTCCGGGTCTCCGGAAGCGTTCCTCTTCTCCCCTTGGAAGGAGGGACTCTCGATTCCTCCCTTACTAAACGCCTCCTTGGCAGAGGTGACAGTTTCCCCGTGCCCCCTTCGCCCTCATTCGAAGGTGCAACCTCCAACATTTTGATTAACACGGGATCCTGCGTGGTCTCAGGGAGGGGGGCCGGACACCGTATCAGTTTTGCTTGCACTATCCACTCCTGTCCAGGGATAGCTGGTTAAAAGGCAAGCTCACAAAAAATAAATGGATGGTGTGTCCGGACACAGGGCTACTTACTTGAGTATCCGGGCGATTGCAGCTTAGGCCAGCGTCCTCGGTCAATTCCGGATGCGTCTCTTGCGATCCGAAGAACAGTTTATAGATCTCCATGGGAGTCAAACCCATGAAGTGTTGAAGAGATCGTGGCCCCTCCAGATTAAATTCCCACAGGCGGAGGGGGCGATGTTTGCAGGGCAGTAGGCGCCGGATCAACATGACCTGCACCACTGCGACCAGGTTGATCTCCCTTTCTTGGAGGCCTCGAATCCGGTCCTGCAGCAGGGGGACGTCTTTGGGCGGCCCCCAATCACGCCCCTTGTTGACCCATGATGTCAGCTGCTGTGGAGGGCCCGAGCGAAAGACGGGCGGCGGCTTCTGCCTGCTGCCCCGGGGAGCGGTGATATAAAACCACTCCTGTTGCCACAAGCCGAGCTCCTCTTGGAAAGAGCCCTTGGGCCATGGAGCTTCGGCCCTGTTGCTTATAACCGCCCCGCCGCACTCTGCCTGACGCCCCCCAATCATCTTCGGCTCCACGTTGAAGGTTTTGAGCCATAAGCCGAAGTGAGGGGTAGTGCGGAGGAAGGCTTCACAGACAACAATGAATGATGAGATATGGAGGATGGACTCCGGAGCCAGGTCATGGAATTCCAGCCCATAGTAAAACATGAGCCCCCTCATGAAGGGATCCGTCGGGAAGCCTCAACTCCGACGAAAGTGAGACACGAACACGACGATCTCACCAGGCTCGGGAGTTGGGATAACTTGCCCTCGGGCAGGCAGCCTATGCGAAATCTCGTAGGTTAAATGACTGGCATCTCTCAGCTTTAGCAAGTCCTCCTCCGTGACGGAGGAGGGCATCCACCGGCCTCGTAGATCAGGACCGGACATTGTCGAAGATCGAAGGTACCTGAATTCGGAGCCCTGGGTGTTGGAACTCAGGGAGAGGGGCGGATTCGATAGAGGATTGAATAAAAAGAACGGGCCTTGGTCTCATTATAAAGAGGAAGAATACCAAGAGCCGTCCCCATGACCGTTTGGAACCCGCCTTCAATGGAGGGGGCGTGGCAACGGGCGCGGTTGGGTTACCCACGTCCGTATTAATGGGAATCCCGGAATAAGGGGAACACGATCTCTGCTTCGACAAGACGTGCCAAGGAAACCGCCTCGCTAAACGCGCTGAGGTGGAACAATAAAAACAATTCGAGTAAAGGCTTGGAAGTGGTGTGACGTCACGCCACAGAATACGTCAGCAGATTGATCTTGTGTAATATTATTCTCTCTACGGTGGTATGTGGAATTTATTTTTGCAGAGCCGTACACTATCCTGGTGTTCACAATCTTCTATAAATTATTCCGAGGAGGAACCCGCCTTGCAATGCCGAAGACAATATGCGCGCCGGACTCGTCGTCATTGAAGCCTGGTTCAGGGGCTACTGAGGGAGTTCCGGACTAGGGGGTGTCCGGATAGCCGAACTATCATCATCGGCCGGACTCCAAGACTATGAAGATACAAGATTGAAGACTTCGTCCCGTGTCCGGATGGGACTTTCCTTGGCGTGGAAGGAAAGCTTGGCGATACGGATATGTAGATCTCCTACCTTTGTAACCGACTTTGTGTAACCCTAGCCCTCTCCGTTGTCTATATAAACCGGATGGCTGTAGTCCATAGGACGAACAACAATCATACCATAGGCTAGCTTCTAGGGTTTAGCCTCCTTGATCTCGTGGTAGATCTACTCTTGTAACCCACATCATCAATATTAATCAAGCAGGACGTAGGGTTTTACCTCCATCAAGAGGGCCCAAACTTGGGTAAAAACATCGTGTCCCTCGTCTCATGTTACCATCCGCCTAGACGCACAGTTCGGGACCCCCTACCCGAGATCTGCCGGTTTTGACACCCACAGAGTCCAAAATAGATTGGCAAAGAAGGAGTTCTTGGCTGTGTTATAAGGTGTGAGTATTGAGTAAGACTCAAGACCTGACCATGGAAGAAGAGAGAGAAAGGACGAAGGTCATCCCCTATGCTTTAGACGTAGGCTCTACAGTATGCTATGCTGTGTACCGCACCTAAAGAGTGCCTTGCCATGAGTCAGTCAAGGGGTACAAGAGTGATCCAGGAATGGGTCACATAACAGCGGTCAAAGTTATCCTTAGTTACTAGTGGACTAAGGAATTTTCTCGATTATGGAGGTGGTAAAAGAATTCGTCGTAAAGGGTTACATCGATGCAAACTTCGATACTAATCTGGATGACTATGAGTAGTAAACCGGATTCATATAGTAGAACAGTTATTTGGAATAGCTCAAAATAGAGCGTGGTAGCTGCATCTACAAGATGACATAGAGATTTGTAAAGCACACACGGATCTGAAAGGTTCAGACCCGTTGACTAATAACCTCTCTCACAAGCGAAATATGATCAAACCCCATGGGTGTTGGATTCACTACAATCACATAGTGATGTGAACTAGATTATTGACTCTAGTGCAAGTGGGAGACTGTTGGAAATATGCCCTAGAGGCAATAATAAAATGGTTATTATTGTATTTCCTTGTTAATGATAATTGCCTATTGTTCATGCTATAATTGTATTAACTCGAAACCGTAATACATGTGTGAATACATAGACCACAACATGTCCCTAGTGAGCCTCTAGTTGACTAGCTTGTTGATCAATAGATGGTTATGGTTTCCTGACCATGGACATTGGATGTCATTGATAACGGGATCACATCATTAGGAGAATGATGTGATGGACAAGACCCAATCCTAAGCATAGCACAAGATCTTGTAGTTCGTTTGCTAAGAGCTTTTCTAATGTCAAGTATCATTTCCTTAGACCATGAGATTGTGCAACTCTCGGATACTGTAGGAATGCTTTGGGTGTACCAAACGTGACAACGTAACTGGATGGCTATAAAGGTACACTACAGGTATGTCCGAAAGTGTCTGTTGGGTTGGCACGAATCGAGACTGGGATTTGTCACTCCGTATGACGGAGAGGTATCTCAGGGCCCACTCGGTAATGCATCATCATAATGAGCTCAAAGTGACTAAGAAGTTAGTCACGCGATCATGTATTACGAAACGAGTAAAGAGACTTGCCGGTAACGAGATTGAACGAGGTATTGGGATACTGACAATGGAATCTTGGGCAAGTAACATACCGATTAACAAAGGGAATTGTATACGGGATTGATTGAATCCCCGACATCGTCGTTCATCTGATGAGATCATCGTGGAACATGTGGGAGCCAACATGGGTATCCGGATCCCGCTGTTGGTTATTGGCCAGAGAACGTCTCGGTCATGTCTGCATGATTCCCGAACCCGTAGGGTCTACACACTTAAGGTTCAGTGACGCTAGAGTTGTTATGGGAAGTTGTATG
Source organism: Triticum dicoccoides (assembly GCF_002162155.2). Taxonomy (NCBI): domain Eukaryota; kingdom Viridiplantae; phylum Streptophyta; class Magnoliopsida; order Poales; family Poaceae; genus Triticum; species Triticum dicoccoides. Next base: position 671,710,055 of record NC_041387.1, on the reverse strand, counting down.
TGGTTACAGAAGGTTGTTTGGAGTCCCAAATGAGATTCCGGATGTCACGAGGAGTTCCGGAATGGTCCGGAGGTGAAGATCTCTATATGGGAAGTCCAATTTCAGTCGCCGGAATGGTTTCGGGGGTTATCAATATTGTAACGGGATCACCAAAAGGTGTCCGGGGGTCTATCGGGTGGGGCCACCTACCCCGGGGGACTTAATGGGATGAATATGGGTGGGAAACAACCCCCTAGTGGGCTGGTGCGCCCCCAAGGGCCCAAGGCGCCTAGGGTTTAGAAACCCTAGGGGAGGGGCGCCTCCACCTTGCTTGGCGGGCAAGTCTCCCCCTCTTGGCCGCCGCCCCCCTCAAGATGGGATCTAGAGGGGCCGTCCCCCTATTCCCTTCACCCTATTAATAGAGGGGGTGTGGGAGGGCTGCAGCTCCCTTGATTTTGGCGCAACCCCTCCCTCCTCCAACTCTTCCTCCTCCTCCATAGTGCTTGGCGAAGCCCTGCATGAATACCACGAGCTCCAAAGCCACCATGTCATCGTGCTGTCGGAGTTCTCCCTCAACTTCTCCTCTCCCCTTGCTGGATCAAGAAGGAGGAGACGTCCCCGGGCTGTACGTGTGTTGAATGCAGAGGCGCCGTCCGTTCAGTGCTAGATCGGATCTTCCGCGATTTGAATCGCCGCGAGTACGACTCCATCAACCGCGTTCTTGTAACACTTCCGCTTAGCGATCTTCAAGGGTATGCAGATGCACTCCCTCTCTCTCTCGTTGCTAGTATCTCCTAGATTGACCTTGGTGAGACGTAGGAAATTTTGAATTATTGCTACGTTCCCCAACAGTGGCATCATGAGTTAGGTCTATTGCGTAGATTCTATGCACGAGTAGAACCCAAGTAGTTGTGGGTGTTGGTTTTGTTCAATATGCTTACTGTTACTAGTCCTATCTTGTTTCGACGGTATTGTGGGATGAAGTGGCCCGGACCGACCTTACACGCACACTTACGTGAGACAGGTTCCACTGACTGACATGCACTTGTTGCATAAAGGTGGCTAGCGGGTGCCAGTATCTCCCACTTTAGTCGGATCGGATTTGATGAAAAGGGTCCTTATGAAGGGTAAATAGCAATTGGCATATCACCGTTGTGGCTTTGCGTAGGTAAGAAACGTTCTTGCTAGAAACCCGTAGCAACCACGTAAAATATGCAACAACAATTAGAGGACGTCTAACTTGTTTTTGCAGGGTATGCTATGTGATGTGATATGGCCAAAAGAATGTGATGAATGATATGTGATGTATGGGATTGATCATGTTCTTGTAATAGGAATTACGACTTGCATGTCGATGAGTATGACAACCGGTAGGAGCCATAGGAGTTGTCTTAATTTATTGTATGACCCGCGTGTCAATGAAAAACGCCATGTAATTACTTTACTTTATTGCTAACCGTTAGCCATAGTAGTAGAAGTAATAGTTGGCTAGACAACTTCATGGAGACACGACGATGGAGATCATGATGATGGAGATCATGGTGTCATGCCGGTGACGAAGGTGATCATGACGCGCTTCAAAGATGGAGATCAAAGGCGCAAGATGATAATGGCCATATCATGTCACTTTATGATTTGCATGTGATGTTTGTCATGTTTACATCTTATTTGCTTAGAACGACGGTAGCATAAATAAGATGATCTCTCACTAAAATTTCCAGAAAGTGTTCCCCCTAACTGTGCACCGTTGCTAAGGTTCGTTGTTTCGAAGCACCACGTGACGATCGGGTGTGATAGATTCTAACATTCGCATACAACGGGTGTAAGCCAGATTTACACATGCAAAACACTTAGGTTGACTTGACGAGCCTAGCATTTACAGACAAACCGAAAGGTCGAACATGAGTTGTATAGTAGATACGATCAACATGAAGATGTTCACCGATGATGACTAGTCCGTCTCACGTGATGATCGGACACGACCTAGTTGACTCGGATCATGTATCACTTAGATGACTGGAGGGATGTCTATCTGAGTGGGAGTTCATTAGATGAACTTAATTATCCTGAACATAGTCAAAAGGTCTTTGCAAATTATGTCATAGCTTGCGCTTTAGTTCTACTGTTTTAGATATGTTCCTAGAGAAAATTTAGTTGAAAGTTGATAGTAGCAATTATGCGGACTGGGTCCGTAAACTGAGAATTGTCCTCATTGCTGCGCAGAAGGCTTATGTCCTTAATGCACCACTCGGTGTGCCGAACCTCGAACGTCGTCTATGGATGTTGCGAACATCTGACATACACGTTTTGATGACTACGTGATAGTTCAGTAATGTTAAACTGTTTAGAATTGAGGCGCCGAAGACGATTTTTAAAACGTCGCAGAACATATGAGATGTTCCAAGGACTGAAATTGGGATTTCAGGGTAGTGCCCATGTCAAGAGGTATGAGACCTCTGACGAGTTTCTTAGCCTACAAACTAAGGGAGAAAAGCTCAACCGTTGAGCATGTGCTCAGATTGTCTGAGTACTACAATCACTTGAATCGAGTGGGAGTTAATCTTTTAGATGAGATAGTGATGTTTCTACAAAGTCACTACCACCAAGCTACTAGAGCTTCGTGATGAACTATAACATATCAGGGATAAATATGATGATCCTTGAGCTATTCATGATGTTTGACACCGCGAAAGTAGAAATCAAGAAGGAGCATCAATTGTTGATGGTTAGTGAAACCACTAGTTTCAAGAAGGGCAATGGCAAGAAGAGATACTTCATGAAACGGCAAAACAGTTGCTGCTCTAGTGAAGAAACCCAAGGTTGAACCCAAACCCGAGACTAAGTGCTTCTGTAATAAGGGGAACGATCACTGGAGCGGAATTACCCTAGATACTTGGTAGATAAGAAGGCTACGAAGGTTGAAAGAAGTATATTGGATATACATTATATTAATATGTACTTTACTAGTACTCCTAGTAGCACCATGGTAATAGATACCGGTTCGGTTGCTAAGTGTTGGGAACTCAAAATAAAAGGCTACGGAATAAACGGAGACTAGCCAAAGGCGAGGTGTCGATATGTGTTGGAAGTATTTCCAAGGTTGATGTTATCAAACATCGCACGCTCCCTCTACCATCGGGATTGGCATTAAACCTAAATAATTGTTATTTGGTGTTTGCGTTGAGCATAGACATGACCGGATTATGTTTATCGCTATACGGTTATTCATTTAAGGAGAATAATGGGTTCTCTATTTAGTTGAATAATACCTTCAATGGTCTTGCACCTAAAATGAATGGTTTATTGAATCTCGATTGTAGTGATGCACATGTTCATGCCAAAAGATATAAGATAGTAATGATAGTACCACCTACTTGTGGCACTGCAATTTGAGTCATATTGGTATAGAACGCATGAAGAAGCTCCATGTTGATGGATCTTTGGAATCACTCATTTTTGAAAAGTTTGAGACATGCGAACCATGTCTATTGGTATGCACGCATGAAGAAACTCCATGCAAATGGATCATTTGGACTCACTTGATTTTGAATCACTTGAGACATGCAAATCATACCACATGGCAAGATGACTGAAAAGCCTCGTTTTCAGTAAGATGGAACAAGAAAGCAACTTGTTAGAAGTAATACATTTTGATGTGTGCAGTCCAATGAGTGCTGAGGCACGCAGTGAATATCATTATGTTCTTACTTCACAGATGATTTGAGTAGGTGCTGAGTATATTTACTTGATGAAACACAAGTCTGAATTATTGAAAGGTTCATGTAATTTCAGAGTGAAGTTGAAGATCGTCGTGACAAGAGGATAAAATGTCTATGATATGATCATAGAGATGAATATCCGAGTTATGAGTTTGGCACACAGTTAAGACATTGTGGAAATTCTTTCACAACTAATACCTCCTGGAACACCATAGTGTGATGGTGTCTGAACATCATAGCTGCACCCTATTGGATATGGTACATGCCATGATGTCTCTTATCGAATTACCACTATCATTTATGGGTTAGGCATTAGAGACAACCACATTCATTTTAAATAGGGCACCATGTAATTCCGTTGAGATGACACCGTGTGAACTATGGTTTATAGAAACGTAAGCTATCGTTTCTTGAAAGTTTGGCGCTGCGACGCTTATGTGAAAAAAGGTTTCATCCTGATAAGCTCGAACCCAAAACGGATAAATGCATGTTCATAGGACACCAAAAATAGTTGGGTATACCTCCTATCTCATATCCGGAAGCAAAAGTGATTGTTTCTTGAAAAGGGTCCTTTCTTGAGGAAAGTTTCTCTCGAAAGAATTGAGTGGGAGGATGGTGGAGACTTGATAAGGTTATTGAACCATCACTTCAACCAGTGTGTAGTAGGGCACATGAAGTTGTTCCTTTGGCGCCTACACCAATTGAAGTGGAAGCTGATGATAGTGATCATGAAACTTCAGATCAAGTCACTACCAAACCTTGTAGGTCGACAAGGACGCGTACTACTTCAGAGTGGTACAGTAATCCTATCTTGGAGGTCATGTTGCTAGACAACAATGAACCTACGAGCTATGGAATAGCGATGGTGGGCCCGTATTCCAATAAATGGCTCGAAGCCATAAAATCCGAGAGAGGATCCATGTTTGAAAACAAAGTGTAGACTTTGGAAGAACTACTTGATGGTCGTAAGGCTGTTGGGTACAGTTGTATTTTAAAAGGGAAGACGGACAATGATGGTAAGTGTCACCATTAAGAAAGCTCGACTTGTCGCTAAGATGTTTTTCGACAAGTTCAAGGAGTTGACTACGATGAGACTTTCTCACTCGTAGCGATGCTAAGAGTCTGTTGAAATTATATTAGCAGTTACTGCATTATTTATGAAATCTTGCAGATAGGATGTCAAAACATTGTTTCCTTGACGTTTTTCTTGAGGAAAGGTTGTATGCGCTATAACCAGAAGGTTTTGTCAATCCTAAAAGATACTAACAAGTATGCAAAGCTCCAGCAATCCTTCTAAGGACTGGAGTAAGCAGCTCAGAGTTGGAATATATGCTTTGATGAGATGATGAAAGATTTTGGGTTTATACAAAGTTCATGAGAAACTTGTATTTCCAAAGAAGTGAGTAGGAGCACTATAGAATTTCTGATGAGTATATGTTGTTGACATATTGTTGATCGGAAATGATGTATAATTTCTGGAAAGCATAAGGGTTGTTTGAAAAGTGTTTTTCAGTGGAAAACCTGTATTAAGCTACTTGAACATTGAGCATAAACATCTATAAGGATAGATCAAAATGCTTAATAGTAATTTCAAATGAATACATACCATAACAAGATTTTGAAGGAGTCCAAAATAGATTGGCAAAGAAGGACTTCTTGGCTGTGTTATAAGGCGTGAGTATTGAGTAACTCAAGACCTGACCACGGAAGAAGAGAGAGAAAGGACGAAGGTCATCCCCTATGCTTTAGACATAGGCTCTACAGTATGCTATGCTGTGTACCACACCTGAAGAGTGCCTTGCCATGAGTCAGTCAAGGGATACAAGAGTGATCCAGGAATGGATCACAGAACAACGTTCAAAGTTATCCTTAGTTACTAGTGGACTAAGGAATTTTCTCGATTATGGAGGTGGTAAAAGAGTTCGTCGTAAAGGGTTACGTCGATGCAAACTTTGATACTAATCTGGATGACTATGAGTAGTAAACCGGATTCATATAGTAGAATAGTTATTTGGAATAGCTCCAAATAGCACGTGGTAGCTGCATATACAAGATGACATAGAGATTTGTAAAGCACACACGGATCTGAAAGGTTCAGACCCGTTGACTAATAACCTCTCTCACAAGCGAAATATGATCAAACCCCATGGGTGTTGGATTCACTACAATCACATAGTGATGTGAACTAGATTATTGACTCTAGTGCAAGTGGGAGACTGTTGGAAATATGCCCTAGAGGCAATAATAAAATGGTTATTAGTGTATTTCCTTGTTCATGATAACTGTCTATTGTTCATGCTATAATTGTATTAACTGGAAACCGTAATACATGTGTGAATACATAGACCACAACATGTCCCTAGTGAGCCTCTAGTTGACTAGCTCGTTGATCAATAGATGGTTATGGTTTCCTGACCATGGACATTGGATGTCATTGATAACGGGATCACATCATTAGGAGAATGATGTGATGGACAAGACCCAATCCTAAGCATAGCACAAGATCTTGTAGTTCGTTTGCTAAGAGCTTTTCTAATGTCAAGTATCATTTCCTTAGACCATGAGATTGTGCAACTCCCGAATACTGTAGGAATGCTTTGGGGGTACCAAACGTGACAACATAACTGGGTGGCTATAAAGGTACACTACAGGTATCTCCGAAAGTGTTTGTTGGGTTGGCACGAATCGAGACTGGGATTTGTCACTCCGTATGACAGAGAGGTATCTCAGGGCCCACTCGGTAATGCATCGTCATAATGAGCTCAAAGTGACTAAGAAGTTAGTCATGTGATCATGCATTACAGAACGAGTAAAGAGACTTGCCGATATCGAGATTGAATGAGGTATTGGGAAACCGACGATCGAATCTCGGGCAAGTAACATACCGATTGACAAAGGGAATTGTATACGGGATTGATTGAATCCCTGACATCGTGGTTCATCCGATGAGATCATCGTGGAACATGTGGGAGCCAACATGGGTATCCAGATCCCGCTGTTGGTTATTGACCAGAGAACGTCTCGGTCATGTCTGCATGATTCCCGAACCCGTAGGGTCTACACACTTAAGGTTCGGTGACGCTAGAGTTGTTATGGGAAATTGTATGTGGTTACCGAAGGTTGTTCGGAGTCCCGGATGAGATCCCGGATGTCACAAGGAGTTACGGAATGGTTCGGAGGTGAAGATTTATATATGGGAAGTCCAGTTTCAGTCGCCAGAATGGTTTCGGGGGTTATCGGTATTGTACCGGGATCACCGAAAGGTGTCCGGGGGTCTATCGGGTGGGGCCACCTACCCCAGGGGATTTAATGGGCTGAATATGGGAGGGAACCAGCCCCCTAGTGGGCTGGTGCGCCCCCCCAAGGGCCCAAGGCGCCTAGGGTTTAGAAACCCTAGGGGAGGGGGCGCCTCCACCTTGCTTGGCGGGCAAGTCTCCCCCTCCTGGCCGCCGCCCCCTCTAGATGGGATCTAGAGGGGCCGGCCCCCTCTCCCCTTCACCCTATAAATAAAGGGGGGTGGGGGTGGGAGGGCTGCAACACCCTTAGTTTTGGCGCAGCCCCTCCCTCCTCCAACTCTTCCTCCTGCTCCGTAGTGCTTGGCGAAGCCCTGCATGAATACCACGAGCTCCACCACCACCATGTCGTCGTGCTGTCGGTGTTATCCCTCAACTTCTCCTCTCCCCTTGCTGGATCAAGAAGGAGGAGACGTCCCCGGGCTGTACGTGTGTTGAACGCGGAGGCGCCGCCCGTTCGGCGCTAGATCAGATCTTCCGCGATTTGAATCACCGTGAGTACGACTCCATCAACCGCGTTCTTGTAACGCTTCCGCTTAGCGATCTTCAAGGGTATGAAGATGCACTCCCCCCATCTCTCTCTCTCTCTCTCTCGTTGCTAGTATCTCTTAGATTGAACTTGGTGAGACGTAGGAAAATTTTGAATTATTGCTACGTTCCCCAACAGTCCCAAATAATGTGTTGATAGAATTCGGAGGAGTAATATTAGAGGCTATGTGAACGGACCGCCACATTTTTTTTGCCAAAGGACAGTCAAGAAAGAGGTGTTTGATGGATTCATCACTATCACAAAAACTACATCTTGTAGATCCTGTCCAGTTACGTTTTGCCAAATTATTCTTAGTTAAAATGACTTGTTTATGGACAAACCACATAAACACTTTAATTTTCAAAGGTACCTTGACTTTCTAAACATGTTTAGAGCTAGGAATAGAGCTAGAGTTGATAATATCCAAATACATGGATTTAACCGAAAACTCTCCCTTCTTAGTTAGTTTCCAGCACAACTGATCGGGCTATTGAGATAGCCGAACATCCATCAACCTTCTCACGAGATGGAGCCAGGCTTCTCAACGGTTTCACGCTAGCGTCCTCCTAAACTAAATATTGAGAGGGATGGACTGAAGTACTGTTGCAACGTAAGCGTCTGTTCGCTGAACAATACTATAGAGAGAGGGATATTGGATTGCAATGGGCGTCTCCCCTAGCCACGTATCCTCCCAGAATCTCGTGGTAGTACCATTTCCAACGATAAACTTTGTCCTGTTGAAAAAGACTGATTTAACTCTCAACAATCCTTTTCAAAAAGGCGAATCAGTCGGCCTCACCGTCACCTGGGACAAAGTTTTGGATTGAAGGTACTTATTGCGGAGAATCTGGGCCTAAGTGGCATCCGTCTCAACAGATAGCTTATACAGCCACTTGCTGAGAAGACATCTGTTCTTTACCTCTAAATTTTTGATACCGAGCCCCCCTTGGTCTTTCGGCCTACAGATGATGTCCCACTTAGTGAGTCTGTACTTTCGTTTGAGTTCATCGCTCTGCCAGAAGAAGCGCGATCGATAGAAATCAAGCCTTTTCCGGACACCAACTGGTACCTCGAAAAGGACAAGAGAAACATATGCATACTCGTGAGAACCGAGTTAATAAGAATTAATCGGCCTCCGTATGACATAAGCTTGCCCTTCCAACAGCTTAGTTTTTTCTCAAATCGATCCTCAATGCACTTCCATTCTCTGTTTGTAAGCTTGCGATGGTGGATTGGTATACCCAAGTACGTGAAGGGTAAAGCTCCCAATTCGCACCCAAACAATTGTTTGTAAGCGTCTTGTTCATCTTTAGCTCTACCGAAGCAGAACAATTCGCTTTTATGAAAGTTAACCTTTAACCCGATCAATTGTTCGAACAAGCATAACACCAGCTTCATGTTCCTTGCTTTCGCCAAGTCATGCTCCATGAAGATGATAGTATCATCAGTGTGCTGTAAGATGGACACACCTCCGTCAACTAAATGCAGAACGAGGCCACCTACCTGGCCAGCATCCTTAGCCCTTCCTATTAAAATTGTCAACATATCGACCACTATGTTGAACAGAATAGGTGACATCGGATCTCCTTGCCTGAGACCTTTGTGTGTCTGGAAGTAATGACCTATGTCATCATTCACTTTAATTTCAGCACTTCCTTTTTGCGTGAACGATTCCACCTGGTTTCTCCACGCCAGATTGAAACCCTTCATACGCGAGGCCTGTTGAAGAAATGGCCATTTGACCTTATCGTACGCTTTCTCAAAATCCACTTTGAAAACTACTCCATCTAGTTTTTTTGTGTGGATTTCATGGAGTGTTTCATGTAGGACCACAACCGCTTTTAGGATGTTTCTATCCGGCATGAAAGCAGTCTAGGACGGTTGCACCACAGAATGCGCAATCTGTGTAAGCATATTAGTCCCTTGGTACAGTAGCGAAATCCATCACGCATGGGATTGATGTCCAGGGACAGTGCCGGCGGATTGGCAAGATAATTGATCTAGCATATTACTCCTTCAGTCCGAAAATACTTGTCGGATAAATGAATAAAAATGAATGTATCTAGAAGTAAAATACATCTAGATACATCCATTTCCCGACAAGTATTTCCGGACGGAGGAATTACATAATTTTGAATCGGCGACATGTACTTATTTTTTACTTTTGGTCCCATGCTGCATGTATCTATTTGCCAAGCACTTTTATCCTCCCGGACCTGATGAGCCGAGGCCAAAAATTCACCCAAGCTAACAAACCAAAGCACATATATAGGTTAAAAACTTAACGAGAAACGAAAACAAAAATCAGATCCCGGCAGGTAGCATTTTGGATCAGGACACGAAACTGTAGTTGCAAGCATCAAACAACATTGATCTTTCTATGTGTATGTGTGTGCCTGTGCGTTGGTGGAGACGAGGTGGATCTTGGCGTCCCTGGTGGCCAGGTTTCGGTCATCCGATGTCGGTTAAGACGTTAGGTCCCTCGTGCACCGGAACCCCTGCGGCACTACGTCCTCGGAGGGCACATCATCGACGTGAGAAGCAGGCTTGGTACATGCTCCTCTCGAGCGGAGGTGGGAGGGAGGGCCTGGAGCACGACATCCTGCTTGCCGGTTTACCTGGCGTCGGCGCTCCTGTACTGCAATGGTACACGACCTGCTAGTCCGGAGGTGGCTCTGAGGTGAGGGTGGGCGGCGGCCGAGGCTGGCGTCACCGGCGGTAACCCTAGCGCGCTCTTCTGCCGTTACGGTCACGGAGGGCGGCAGCATGGAGGAACCCTAGCGCGTCACGGGGACGGGGAGTTGTGTGCGTGCGGATGAGATGGGGGTGGAGTGTGCTCCTGAGCCATTGTGTCCCGGGTCAAGGAGAAAAATCAAGGCAGACGAAATAAAACCGGTTGAAGGGTGGGGATGCGTACGTGGGTGGGAGGGCGAACAAAGGTGAAGGAGCCAAACGCAGCCTTATTCTTTTTTCAGGTTTGCTATTTCACATCTAGATGTGAAATAGTTATCTCACATCTAAATCCAAAACCGTTGGGTCTTGTCTGTCTTTAATATTCGTGCAAGTTGATCTGCTCGCTCGTGCGCTCGCTCGCGATGCGTTGTTGCGCACGGCGGACCGTGTCGAGGCCCATGCGAGTGGGGGTGCCGACAGTTGTTGGGCTGATGGGCCGTTGTTTGTCTCGGTTTATTTGGCTGTGGCCATGTTTCCTCCAAGCGCCGTTGTCTTTTCTGCTGCGAGGGGAGGGGGCTAGGGCTGGAAAAAAAGCTCGAAGCTCGCGAGCTAAATGAGTAGCTCGTGAATCGGCTCGAATCGATTCGAACTCGAAGAATAACGAGTTAAGCCGAGCTTTAGTTTAAGATCGTTTACAGACCAAGTTAAACGAGCCAATCTCACGAGTACTCGTGTAACTCGTTAGGCTCGGTACAAAAGATCAGCCACTTCCAATCCAAGAAAAAAGATCAGCCACTCAGCACCCTGTGTCCCAGGCACACAACACAAGGCCCGACCGTTAAAGGCCCAGCCGCCCAGGAGACTCATGTGTTACAAGAAAATTACAATTTTTTAATGATATATATGTTTAATATGTACATAATCATTTTTATCATATTTTAGGGTTTTTTGTTCATATCTTTAACGAGCTTAACAAGCTAAACGAGCTAGCTCGCGAGTTATACGAGTCGAGCCAATCTTGAGTTTGAGCTTGTTATAGTAACGAGTCGAGTCGAGCTAGCTCGTTAACGAAATGAGCTATAGCGAGTCGAGCCGAGCTGGCTCGGCTCGGCTCGAATTCCAGCCCTAGAGGGGGCTGTTCCCGTTCTGTTTCCTCAGTCTACTCGCCTTCCTCTCCGAAGGGTTCTCTAGGCGACGGCGCTGCCTGAGACTGAGAAGGGAGGA
>NC_041387.1:671680012-671698264 GCF_002162155.2 Triticum dicoccoides | reverse complement strand
GTTTCTGCGTTATTTGTTTTTTGTTCTTTTTTTGTGTATCCATTGTTCTAGGGTTTGCCCCAATCGACAGATCTTGCTGTAAAATGCGCGGGGAATTTTTAAGATGGTAGGATTTTGCATTGGGGTGGGGTAGATTATGTTTTCTAGAGATTCATCGGGATGGGTAGGATTTTAGTGGAGTTGTTTTATGATCTAGTGCTTTTGCCCAACCGAAACATAGAGATTCAGTCTGGGTGGGTATATTATGTCTATGTGCCTAGGTTCATTCTTTTCTCTCTTTTACTCCTTCAACAGTGGTGTAGCACTAGGGCTTTAATTGTGGATAGACCTTTTCTTTGAGCAAATGTTTGTTTTTAGTTCAGTGCCAGATTTAGATAGTGGGGATCAAATGGGGTTTTTTCTTGGTAGGTTGGGGGATGGGAGATGGGTGGTGGATTTAGTATATAGATTTTGTGTGTGTGTTGCGTGACAATTTTTGTTTTTGGAATTCCCCATGTTTTTTGTGATTTGTGTGATGGTGTTTTAACAGACAGAAGATCCATCATGTTTTTATGTCAGCTGTATCTCTGAAACTAAATTTGTTTTGTCAGTGTGTGGTGTCCAGACTATATAGTTACCAGTTGCATGTGTGAACAGTTACTTGTGTTTGTCACGTTTTGTAATGAAGAAAGGCTGTGTGTGATGTCCGAACTATGTAGGTACTACTTATCTAGGAGATTAGCACCATGGTTCTGCTCTGAATTGCTATGTTAAAAACAATGGTTCAGTGTAGTGTGTTGTTGTAGTTGATGGACTTTTTCAGTGTAGTTTGTTTGATGTAGTTCTTGCAGGCTTTTTTGCTGATAGTATACTTATTCATGTAAATTTTCAGTGTAGTTATTCTTTGCTGATGTAGTTCTTTTGTTATGGAATTTTTTCAATTTAGTAATCTGTACAAAAGCATTTGGTTTCCCACCCTAAAACAAATCTGAAACTGAAAGTTTGTATCCAGTATATAAATTAGTTTCATGGTGCTAATCTACTAGGGGATTTTAGCATACACAAACACTTTGTAAGTTTGGTGTTTGTTGTGTATTCCTGATCAAACGCTTCGCAAATTTGGTGTAGTTTTCTTAGAGTTTTTCAGCACACAGTTTCAGGTGTCCCCCAGGGGGTGTCTTCTAGGTTTTTTTTGTTGTGTTTTGTGTAGTGAGCAGGCTCATTAACTTTTCCAGGGGTTTCTAGATGCTTTCATCTTTTTCTGTGTGTTAGCACATATGGTTCCCAAATTCATTTTCCAGTTTTTCACATGTAGGCCTTTTCAATTTCAGATTTGGTATTGTTTTCATTCCAAGTTAGTTTTGGGGATTTTTTATCCCTGTGCGTTGCGGATAGTTGTAGCAGATTTGTGTTTGGCCCTCGTGGTTGTTGAGTGTTTTAGTAGTGTACTTCTTCTTATTCTCTTTTTCTTAGGCAGTTTTTTGTTGGCAGTGTACTGTGATGCTCTTCGTTTTTGTCATCAGATGTTGGTACTCGTTGTTCTGTCGAGTAGGTTGAGTTTTAATGCTAAAATTCAGCAGCCTGTTCGTGTTTTTTGGTGCCAGTTTTGCGTGCAGTAGACATTTTTAAGCGCCTGTTCATGTTCATCAGTTTTTGCAAACTGATTTTATTATACTTTTCTTACGTGTAATCCATTTATTTCCTAGCTTTTAGTAGCATGGGCAGTATAAAGTTTTTTTGGCGTTATCTTGGGAGATTTGTAGTAGCACCCATTATGTACCAGCTTTTGGATCACAATAGACCTGCCGGTTGATGGCCTGTTCTACCCAGACTTGGTTCTGATATGTGATCAAGCTGAAATTTTGTGCTGTGCTGGAAAGTTCTGCTAAACTTTTTTAAAAAGTGCCCTCATCCTGAGACTGACGGATGTTTTTTTAGTAAGAAGAAAACAAGTTTGTCTCACTGTATTTCCAGAAACAATGTAATTAGCCATAGCAAAGTTTTTAGCGGGAAACATGCTACGGTTGTACAATATGAAAAGCACTTTTTTGGTAAGTTTCATGTATAGACTAATTTTCTGTGCGTCGAACACATGAGCAAGTTTTTGCACTGATTTTATCGTGCATGGAACACGATCGGTGAATTATTACTTCAGGAGCACAAATGTTCAACCTCCACCTTTTTTAGAACCATCAAGGGAATCTGAATTTCTAGTATCATATAATTAGTTTACTTTTTCATTTGAGCTAATTAGCAACTCTTTTTCCTTTTTGTTGTTTAGTTTTTTTACCAAACAATTCTGGGTAGCACACATGTTTTTATTTCTTTCTCATTTTCTTATTTCAAGTTATTGTATATAATCAACAGTTAAGTCATTTATTTTCATCGCTTTTTTTTATTTTTCGTGTCTATGTATGGGACGAGTTCCGCTCTTCAGCGGTAATCCAGCATCAGTTGCTTGCATGAACTTTTTCTATGAATTATATTTTTTGTGAATAAATTTTTATCAGATCTATGTATTAATGTTCTTCACTTTTTTGTTCAAAGTAGTTTGCCCCAAGTTGCAAGTTGACCCTCAACTGACAACTCGAGGCCACAGTTGCAAGTGAACCCTCGACTCGCAACTAGGGGCCTTCTTTTTTGTAGTTGTAGGTTGCTCCACTTGCAAGTCGACCCCTAACTCACAACTATTGGGGCACCCTAGTTGCAAGTCAATCCTCAATTCGTAATGTTTCGTAGTTTTTATAATTTTCCTAGTTGCAAGTCAAGCACCGACTTTGCAAACCAAGGCCCCGGTTGCAAATCAACCATCGAATCACAACTGGGGGCTTGTTTTTGCATAATTTGTAGTCGATCTAGTTACAAGTCAAGCCTCGACTTGCAACCCGTGGCCCTAGTTGCAAGTCAACCCTCGACTCGCAGTTGGGGGCTTTTTGTTTTGTACTTATTGGTTCGGCCCAGTTGCAAGTCGACCCTAACTCATAACTTGAGGCCCTAGTTGCAAGTCAACTCCTGACTCCCAACTGAGAGCTGCTTTTTTTGTAGTTCTAGGTTGCCCTGTTGCAAGTCGACCCCTAACTCGCAATTTGGGCCCCCTAGTTGTAAGTCAACCCTCGACTCGCAATTGTGGGCTTGTTTTTCGTAATTGTAGTTGACCAAGTTACAAGTCGGACACTGACTCACAACTCGAGGCCCTCAGTTGTAAGTCAACCATCGACTAGCAACAGGGGGCTTGTTTTTCCTTGGTTGTAGTTGACCCCCGTTGCAAATCAACCCGTGACTCGCAATTGGGAGCTCCTTTTCGTACATTTAGGTTGCCCCAATTACAACCCGACCCGTGATTTGCAACTCGAGGCCCCCTAGTTGCAAATCAACCCTCGACTCGCAACTGGAGGATTACTTTTTTGTAGCTATAGGTTGCCCTAGTTGCAACTCGACCATAGACTCGCAACTGGGGGCTTGTTTTCGTAATTTGTAGTTGCCCCAGTTGCAAGTCAAGTCTCGACTTGCAACCCGAGGCTCCAATTGCAAGTCAAACCTCGACTTGCAACCCGAGGCCCTAGTTGCAAGTCAAACCAACCCGAGGCCCCAGTTGCAAGTCAACCCTTGGCTCACAACCGGGAGCTTGTTTTTTTGTAGTTTCTAATTGACCCAGATGCAAGTCAAACCTTGACTTGCAACCCGAGGCCCTAGTTGCAAGTCAACCCTCGACTCACAACCGGAGGCTTGCTTTTTGTAGTTTG
The DNA here is from genome assembly GCF_002162155.2 of Triticum dicoccoides. NCBI lineage: Eukaryota > Viridiplantae > Streptophyta > Magnoliopsida > Poales > Poaceae > Triticum > Triticum dicoccoides. The sequence goes on along the minus strand of NC_041387.1, from coordinate 671,694,542 downwards.
TAGTTGACCCAGTTGCAAGTCAAACCTTGACTTGCAATCCAAGGCCCCAGTTTCAAGTCTATCGTTGACTCGCAACTGGGCTGCTTTTTGTACTTGTAAGTTTGCCCCAGTTGCAAGTCTATTCTAACCCGCAACTCGAGGCCCTAGTCGCAAATCAACCGCTAACTCGCAACTGAGGGCTCCTTTTTTGTGGTTGTAGGTTGCCCAGTTGCAAGTTGACCCCTAACTCGCTACTTGGCCCCTCCTAGTTACAAGTCAACGCTCAACTCGCAACTGGGGGTTTGGTTTTTCGTAGTTGTGTCTGACCCAGTTGCAAGTCGGACCCTGACTCGCAACTCGAGGCCCTTAGTTGCAAGTCAACCATTGACTCGCTGAAGGAAATATGCCCTAGAGGCAATAATAAAGTTATTATTTATTTCCTTATTTCATGATAAATGTTTATTATTCATGCTAGAATTGTATTAACCGGAAACATGATACATGTGTGAATACATAGACAAACATATAGTCACTAGTATGCCTCTAGTTGACTAGCTCATTAATCAAAGATGGTTATGTTTCCTAACCATAGACATGTGTTGTCATTTGATTAATGGGATCACATCATTAGGAGAACAATGTGATTGACATGACCCATTCCGTTAGCCTAGCACTTGATCGTTTAGTATGTTGCTATTGCTTTCTTCATGACTTATACATGTTCCTGTAACTATGAGATTATGCAACTCCCGTTTACCGGAGGAACACTTTGGGTACTACCAAACGTCACAACGTAACTGGGTGATTACAAAGGAGTACTACAGGTGTCTCCGAAGGTACATGTTGAGTTGGCGTTTTCGAGATTAGGTTTTGTCACTCCGATTGTCGGAGAGGTATCTCTGGGCCCTCTCGGTAATGCACATCACTATAAGCCTTGCAAGCAATGTGACCAATGAGTTGGTTACGGGATGATGCATTACGTAACGAGTAAAGAGACTTGCCGGTAACGAGATTGAACTAGGTATTGGATACCGACGATCAAATCTCGGGCAAGTAACATACCGATGACAAAGGGAAAAACGTATGTTGTTATGCGGTTTGACCGATAAAGATCTTCGTAGAATATGTAGGAACCAATATGGGCATCCAGGTTCCGCTATTGGTTATTGACCGAGAATAGTTCTAGGTCATGTCTACATAGTTCTCAAACCCGTAGGGTCCGCACGCTTAAGGTTTCGATGACAGTTATATTATGAGTTTATGAGTTTTGATGTATCGAAGGAGTTCGGAGTCCCGGATGAGATCGGGGACATGACGAGGAGTCTCGAAATGGTCGAGACGTAAAGATCGATATATTGGACGACTATATTCGGACTTCGGAAAGGTTCCTAGTGATTCGGGTATTTTTCGGAGTACCGGAGAGTTACGGGAATTCGCCGGGGAGTATATGGGCCTTATTGGGCCATATGAGAATAGAGGAGAGAGGCCGAAAGGAAGGAGGCGCGCAGCCCCCCTCTGGTCCAAATTGGACAAGGGGTGCGGCCCCCTTTTCCTTCCTCCTCTCCCCCTCTTTCCCCCTTCTCCTACTCCAACAAGGAAGGAGGGAGTCCTACTCCCGGTGGGAGTAGGACTCCCCTTGGCGCGCCCCTCCTAGGCCGGCCGCCCCCTCCCCCTTTGCTCCTTTATATACGGGGGCAGGGGGGCACCTCTAGGCACAAGACAAGTTGATCTACGGATCGTTCCTTAGCCGTGTGCGGTGCCCCCCTCCACCATATTCCACCTCGGTCATATCGTCGCGGAGTTTAGGCGAAGCCCTGCGCCGGTAGAGCATCATCATCATCACCACGCTGTCGTGCTGATGGAACTCATCCCCGAAGCTTTGCTGGATCGGAGCCCGGGGATCGTCATCGAGCTGAACGTGTGCTGAACTCGGAGGTGCCGTACGTTCGGTACTTGGATCGGTCGGATCGTGAAGACGTACGACTACATCAACCGCGTTGTCATAACGCTTCCGCTTATGGTCTACGAGGGTACGTGGACAACACTCTCCCCTCTTGTTGCTATGCCATCACCATGATCTTGCGTGTACGTAGGAATTTTTTTGAAATTACTACGTTCCCCAACAGTGGCATCCGAGCCTAGGTTTTATGCGTTGATGTTATATGCACGAGTAGAACACAAGTGAGTTGTGGGCGATACAAGTCATACTGCTTACCAGTATGTCATACTTTGGTTCGGCGGTATTGTTGGATGAAGCGGCCCGGACCGACATTACGCGTACGCTTACGCGAGACTGGTTTTATCGACGTGCTTTGCGCACAGGTGACTAGCGGGTGTCTGTTTCTCCAACTTTAGTTGAACCGAGTGTGGCTACGCCCGGTCCTTGCGAAGGTTAAAACAGCACTAACTTGACGAACTATCGTTGTGGTTTTGATGCGTAGGTAAGAACGGTTCTTGCTTAGCCCGTAGCAGCCACGTAAAATTTGCAACAACAAAGTAGAGGACGTCTAACTTGTTTTTGCAGGGCATGTTGTGATGTGATATGGTTAAGACGTGATGAAATATAAGTTGTTGTATGAGATGATCATGTTTTGTTGAAGTTATCGGCAACTGGCAGAAGCCCTATGGTTGTCTCTTTGTTGCATAAGATGCAAGTGCCAAATAATTGCTTTACTTTATCGCTATGCGATCGCAATAGTTGCAAGAGCAATAGTTGGCGAGACGACCATGTGACGACACATTGATATAGATCAAGATGATGAAGATCATGGTGTCGTGCCGGTAATGATAGAGATCATGACAGTACTTTGGAGATGGAGATCAAAGGCGCAAGATGATCATGGCCATATCATGTCACATATTTTGATTGCATATGATGTTTATCTGTTATACATCTTATTCTGTTTTGTTTGACGGTAGCATTTTAAGATGATCTCTCACTAATTATCAAGAAGTGTTCTCCCTGAGTATGCACCGTTGCGAAAGTTCTTTGTGCTGAGACACCACGTGATGATCGGGTGTGATAGGCTCTACGTTCAAATACAACGGGTGCAAAACAGTTGCACACGCGGAATAGTCGGGTTAAACTTGACGAGCCTAGCATATACAGATATGGCCTCGGAACACGGAGACCGAAAGGTCGAGCGTGAATCATATAGTAGATATGATCAACATAGTGATGTTCACCATTGGAAACTACTCCATCTCACGTGATGATCGGACATGGTTTAGTTGATTTGGATCACGTGATCACTTAGATGACTAGAGAGATGTCTGTCTAAGTGGGAGTTCTTAAGTAATATGATTAATTGAACTTTAATTTATCATGAACTTAGTCCTGGTAGTATTTTGCAAATTATGTTGTAGATCAATAGCTTGCGTTGTTGCTTTCATATGTTTATTTTGATATGTTCCTGGAGAAAATTGTGTTGAAAGATGTTAGTAGCAATGATGCGGATTGGATCCGTGATCTGAGGTTTATCCTCATTGCTGCACAGAAGAATTATGTCCTTAATGTACCGCTAGGTGACAGACCTATTGCAGGAGCAGATGCAGACGTTATGAATGTTTGGCTAGCTCAATATGATGACTACTTGATAGTTTTGTGCACCATGCTTAATGGCTTAGAATCGGGACTTCAAAGACGTTTTGAACGTCATGGACCATATGAGATGTTCCAGGAGTTGAAGTTAATATTTCAAGCAAATACCCGAGTTGAGAGATATGAAGTCTCCAACAAGTTCTATAGCTAAAAGATGGAGGAGAATCGCTCAACTAGTGAGCATGTGCTCAGATTTTCTGGGTACTTCAATCACTTGAATCAAGTGGGAGTTAATCTTCCAGATAAGATAGTGATTGACAGAATTCTCTAGTCACCATCACTAAGTTACTAGAACTTCGTGATGAACTATAGTATGCAAGGGATGACAAAAACAATTCCCGAGCTCTTCGTGATGTTGAAATCGACGAAGGTAGAAATCAAGAAAGAGCATCAAGTGTTGATGATTGACAAGACCACTAGTTTCAAGAAAAGGGCAAAGGGAAAGAAAGGGAACTTCAAGTAGAATGACAAGCAAGTTGTCACTCCCATGAAGAAGCCCAAAGCTGAGCCAAAGCCTGAAACTGAGTGCTTACACTGAAAAGGAAATGGTCACTGGAAGCGGAAATGCCCTGAATATTTGGTGGATAAGAAGGATGGCAAAGTGAACAAGGGTATATTTTATATACAGGTTATTGATGTGTGCCTTACTAGTGTTTATAGTAGCTCCTGAGTATTTGATACTTGTTCGGTTGCTAAGATTAGTAACTCGAAACAGGAGTTACAGAATAAACAGAGACTAGTTGAAGGGGAAGTGACGATGAGTGTTGGAAGTAGTTCCAAGATTGATATGATCATCATCGCACACTCCCTATACTTTCGGGATTAGTGTTAAACCTAAATAAATGTTATTTGGCATTTGCGTTGAGCATGAACATGATTTGATCGTGTTTATTGCGATACAGTTATTCATTTAAAGTTAGAGAATAATTGTTATTCTGTTTACATGAATAAGACCTTCGATGGTTATACACCCAATGAAAATAGTTTTTTGGATCTCGATCATAGTGATACACATATTCATAATATTGATGCCAAAAGATGCAAAGTTAATAATGATAGTGCAACTTATTTGTGGCACTGCCGTTTGGGTCATATCGGTGTAAAGCGCATGAAGAAACTCCATAAAGATGGATTTTCGGAATCACTTGGTTATGAATCATTTGATGCTTGCGAACCGTGCCTTTTGGGCAAGATGACTAAAACTCCGTTCTCCGGAACAATGGAACAAGCTACTAACTTATTGGAAATAATACATAACGATGTATGCGATCCAATGAGTGTTGATGCTCGTGGCAAGTATCGTTATTTTCTGACCTTCACAAAATGATTTGAGCAGATATGGGTATATCTACTTGATGAAACATAAGTCTGAAATAATTGAAAAGTTCAAAGAATTTTAGAGTGAAGTGGAAAAATCATCGTAACAAGAAAATAAAGTTTCTGTGATCTGATCGCGGAGACGAATATTTGAGTTACGAGTTTGGTCTTCAATTAAAACAATATGGAATAGTTTTACAGCTCACGCCACCTGGAACACCACAACGTTATGGTGTGTCCGAACGTCGTAACCGCACTTTATTGGATATGGTGCGATCTATGATGTCTCTTATCGGTTTTACCACTATCGTTTTGGGGTTGTGCATTAGAGACATCTACATTCACGTTTAAAAAGGGCACCATCTAAATCCGTTGAGACGACACCATATGAACTATGGTTTAGCAGTAAACCTAAGCTGTCGTTTCTTAAAGTTTGGAGTTGCGATGCTTATATGGAAAAGGTTTTCAACCTGATAAGCTCAAACCCAAATCGGAGAAGTGCGTCTTCATAGAATACCCAAAGGAAACTGTTGGGTACACCTTCTATCACAGATCCAAAGGCAAAACATTCGTTGCTAAGAATGGATCCTTTCTAGAGAAGGAGTTTCTCTTGAAAGAAGTGAGTGGGAGGAAAGTAGAACTTGATGAGGTAACTGTACCTGCTCCCTCATTTGAAAGTAGTTCATCACAGAAATCTGTTCCTGTGACTACTACACCAATTAGTGAGGAAGTTAATGATGATGATCATGAAACTTCAGATTAAGTTACTACAGAATCTCGTAGGTCTTACAGAGTAAGATCCGCACCAGAGTGGTACGGTAATCCTGTTCTGGAAGTTATGTTACTAGACCATGACGAACCTACGAACTATGAAGAAGCGATGGTGAGCCCAGATTCCGCAAAATGGCTTGAGGCCATGAGATCTGAGATAAGATCCATGTATGAAAACAAAGTATGGACTTTGATTGACTTGCCCAATGATCGGCGAGACATTGAGATTAAATGGATCTTCAAGAGGAAGACGGACGCTGATAGTGTTACTATCTACAAAGCTAGAATTGTCGCAAAAGGTTTTCGACAAGTTCAAGGTGTTGACTACGATGAGAGTTTTTCACTCGTATCTATGCTTAAGTCTGTCTGAATCATGTTAGCAATTGCCGCATTTTATGAAATCTGGCAAATGGATAAACAAAACTGCATTCCTTAATGGTTTTCTTAAAGAAGAGTTGTATATGATGCAACCAGAAGGTTTTGTCAATCCTAAAGGTGCTAACAAATTGTGCAAGCTCTAGCGATCCATCTATGGACTGGTGCAAGCATCTCGGAGTTGGAATATATGCTTTGATGAGTTGATCAAAGCATATGGTTTTATACAGACTTTTTGAAGAAGCCTGTATTTACAAGAAAGTGAGTGGGAGCTCTGTAGCATTTCTAGTATTATATGTGGATGACATATTGTTAATTGGAAATGATATGGAAATTCTAGATAGCATGAAAGGATACTTGAATAAGGGTTTTTCAAAGCAAGACCTCGGTGAAGCTGCTTACACATTGAGCATCAAGATCTATATAGATAGATCAAGACGCTTGATAAGATTTTTCAATGAGTACATACCTTGATAAATTTTTGAAATAGTTCAAAATGGAACAGCCAAAGAAGGAGTTCTTGCCTGTGTTACAAGGTGTGAAGTTGAGTAAGACTCAAGACCCGACCATTGCAGAAAATAGAAAGAGAATGAAAAGTCATTCCCTATGCCTCAGTCATAGGTTCTATAAAGTATGCTATGCTGTGAACCAGACCTATTGTATACCTTGCTCTGTGTTTGGCAAAGGAATACAATTTTGATCTAATAAGTAGATCACTGGACATGGGTCAAGAATATCCTTAGTGAGGACTAATGAGATGTTTCTTAATTATGGAGGTGATAAAAGAGCCCGTCGTTAAAGTTACAACGATGCAAGCTTTTACACCAATCCAGATGACTCTAAGTCTCAATCTGGATACATATTGAAAGTGGGAGCAATTAGCTAGAGTAGCTCCGTGCAGAGCATTGTGGACATAGAATATTTGCGAAATACATACGGCTCTGAATATGACAGACCCGTTGACTAAGCTTCTCTCACGAGCAAAACATGATCATACCTTAGTACTCTTTTGGGTGTTAATCACATAGAGATGTGAACTAGATTATTGACTCTAGTTAACCCTTTGGGTGTTGATCACATGATGATGTGACCTATGGGTATTAATCACATGCAGATGTGAATATTGATGTTAAATCACATAGCGATGTGAACTAGATTATTGACTCTAGTGCAAGTGGGAGACTGAAGAAAATATGCCCTAGAGGCAATAATAAAGTTATTATTTATTTCCTTATTTCATGATAAATGTTTATTATTCATGCTAGAATTGTATTAACCGGAAACATGATACATGTGTGAATACATAGACAAACATATAGTCACTAGTATGCCTCTACTTGACTAGCTCATTAATCAAAGATGGTTATGTTTCCTAACCATAGACATGTGTTGTCATTTGATTAATGGGATCACATCATTAGGAGAATAATGTGATTGACATGACCCATTCCGTTAGCCTAGCACTTGATCGTTTAGTATGTTGCTATTGCTTTCTTCATGACTTATACATGTTCCTGTCACTATGAGATTATGCAACTCCCGTTTACCGGAGGAACACTTTGGGTACTACCAAACGTCACAACGTAACTGGGTGATTATAAAGGAGTACTATAGGTGTCTTTGAAGGTACATGTTGAGTTGGCGTTTTCGAGATTAGGTTTTGTCACTCCGATTGTCGGAGAGGTATCTCTGGGCCCTCTCGGTAATGCACATCACTATAAGCCTTGCAAGCAATGTGACCAATGAGTTGGTTACGGGATGATGCATTACGTAATGAGTAAAGAGACTTGCCGGTAACGAGATTGAACTAGGTATTGGATACCGACGATCAAATCTCGGGCAAGTAACATACCGATGACAAAGGGAACAACGTATGTTGTTATGCGGTTTGACCGATAAAGATCTTCGTAGAATATGTAGGAACCAATATGGGCATCCAGGTTCCGCTATTGGTTATTGACCGAGAATAGTTCTAGGTCATGTCTACATAGTTCTCGAACCCGTAGGGTCCGCACGCTTAAGGTTTTGATGACAGTTATATTATGAGTTTATGAGTTTTGATGTACCGAAGGAGTTAGGAGTCCCGGATGAGACCGGGGACATGACGAGGAGTCTTAAAATGGTTGAGACATAAAGATCGATATATTGGACGACTATATTCGGACTTCGGAAAGGTTCCGAGTGATTCGGGTATTTTTCGGAGTACCGGAGAGTTACGGGAATTCGCCGGGGAGTATATGGGCCTTATTGGGCCATACGGGAATAGAGGAGAGAGGCCGAAAGGAAGGAGGCGCGCAGCCCCCCTCTGGTCCGAATTGGACAAGGGGTGCGGCCCCCTTTTCCTTCCTCCTCTCCCCCTCTTTCCCCCTTCTCCTACTCCAACAAGGAAGGAGGGAGTCCTACTCCCGGTGGGAGTAGGACTCCCCTTGGCGCGCCCCTCCTAGGTCGGCCGCCCCCTCCCCCTTTGCTCCTTTATATACGGGAGCAGGGGGGCACCTCTAGGCACAACACAAGTTGATCTACGGATCGTTCCTTAGCCGTGTGCGGTGCCCCCCTCCACCATATTCCACCTCGGTCATATCGTCGCGGAGTTTAGGTGAAGCCCTGCGCCGGTACAGCATCATCATCGTCACCACGCTGTCGTGCTGATGGAACTCATCCCCGAAGCTTTGCTGGATCGGAGCCCGGGGATCGTCATCGAGCTGAACGTGTGCTGAACTCGGAGGTGCCGTACATTCAGTACTTGGATCGGTCGGATCGTGAAGACGTACGACTACATCAACCGCGTTGTCATAACGCTTCCGCTTACGGTCTACGAGGGTACGTGGACAACACTCTCCCCTCTCGTTGCTATGCCATCACCATGATCTTGCGTGTACGTAGGAATTTTTTTGAAATTACTATGTTCCCCAACACTCGCAACTAGGGGCTTGTTTTTCCTTGGTTGTAGTTAACCCCCAGTTGCAACTTAACCCTCGACTCACAACCGGGAGCTCCTTTTTGTATTTGTAGGTTGCCCCGGTTACAACCCGAGGCCTTTTTGTTCACCCTCGACTCACAACTGGGCCTTTTTATATTTGTAATTGCCGCAGTTGCAAGTCCACCATTGATTCGCAACTAGGGCTTTGTAGTTGTAATTGTCCCAGTTGCATGTTCACCCTCGACTCGCAACCGGGGCCTTTTTGTAGTTGTAATTGCCCAAGTTGCAAGTCCACCATTGACTCACAACTAGGGCTTTGTAGTAGTAGTTGCCCCAGTTGCAAGTCCACCATCGACTTGCAACTGGGGCTTCCTTTGTAGGGGTGGCCTAGTTGTAAGTCGCAACTGGGCTTGTAGTAGTGTAGTTGCCCTAATTGCAACTGGTGCTTTTTTTGCTAGTTGTAGGGGTTGCACTAGTTGCAAGTGCACCGTCTACTCACAGCTGGGCTTATGTTGTAGTGTAGTTGTCCCAATTGCAAGTGCACTCTCGACTCACAACTAGGCTTGTCCCGGTTGCATGTTCACCCTCGACTGGCAAATGGGGCTATTGTAGTTGTAATAGCCAATTTCAAGTCCACCATCGACTCGCAGCTGGGGCTTCCTAGTAGTAGTTGCCCTAGTTGCAAGTCCATTCTGCTCCCTTTATAGTTGTATAGTCAAGACCAGTTGCAAGTTGACCCTGAACTCACAACTCAGGGGTCATTTTATGTTTTTTGTAGTTTGTATAGGCACCATAGTTGCAAGTTGACCCTGGACTCGTAACTCGGGGGGTAGGGCCCACTTGCAAACATTCAACTTGCAACTGTGCCCTTTTCCCTTTATAGTTGTATAGTCATGAAAAGTTGCAAGTTGACCTTAGACTTGCAACTTGAGGGCCATTTTTATGTTTTTTGTAGTGTGTATAGGCACCCTAGTTGCAAGTTGACCCCGGACTCGCAACTCGGGGGGACATTTATGTTTTTTGTAGTTTGTATAAGCACCTTAGTTTCAAGTTGACCCCGAACTCGCAACTCGGGGAGTGGGGCCCAGTTGCAAATCAACATTCGACTTGCAACTAGGCCCCTTTCCCTTTATAGTTGTATAGTTGTGACCAGTTGCAAGTGACCCTAGACTTGCAACTCGAGGGCCTTTTTTATGTTTTTTGTAGTGTGTATAGGCACCCTAGTTGCAAGTTGACCCCGGAATCGCAACTCGGGGGGCCATTTATGTTTTTTTAGTTTGTATAAGCACCCTAGTTTCAAGTTGACCATGGACTCTTCAATTCGAGAGTGGGGCCCAGTTGCAAGCAAACATTTGACTCGCAACTCAGGCCCTTTTCCCTTTTTAGTTTGTATAGTCACGGCCAGTTGCAAGTCCGGGGTCATGTTTTATTACGACTAGGATGTTGCTCGTGTTTATCCTTGTCATGTGATTCGACTCTGGACATCAACCAGTTGGAGATTCAGGAATGACCCACATTATAGATGCTTTTCATAATTTTGGTAAATAAATATGCAATAACGCAAGCCCTGAGTTTCTCAGTTTTTACATGACCATATTAAGATGTTTGCTCTATTTGATCAGTAACATGGTCCATCTTTTGGTAATCTTTTTTATTTTCTGGTGTGTATTAGTCATGTTCGTCGGTTCCTTTCAGTCGTCCATTTTTTATCTAGAGCTCCAGTCTTCCATTTTTTTTGTGGTGTGTTTTCACACGGCCATGCTAAGTCGTTGCGGTCTTTTTTTTTTCTTCCGAAAACTGATTGCGCGAGGTTAATTTAGATATTTACTGGCATCAAGGAGCGGTGTCAGGTTTAGGTTCCAATAGGTCTCATTTTCTTCAGTTATCAGTAGGTGTCATTTTTAGCTTTGCAGTATGTGTCCCACACTATTCATTCCTGAAAGAATAACAGCCCCCATGCATGCGTGGGGGGAGGTGATCTGAAACACTTTAATAAATTTGAGTGTGATTCAGTACATAGTCTATTTGTAGTCTTTTCATCTGCCACTGGCTGCTACTCTCGCTTTTTATTCCATGCAACAATATAGCTGGGATGCGATGAAGTTTCACCATGGAAAACAAAGATTCCAGGCCTGCTTCCCCTGCCCCCACAATGGCTAGACCTTCCTTGCCCCTAGTCTGTTTCCAGTTTAGTTAAGTGTTCACTATTATTTCGTTTCTTAAGCGATATTTTTTTCTCATAAATGCTTGTTTTTGTTACAAATGGAGTGCAACATCTGCTTGTCCAATGACTGCCGCAACCACTATGTCAGTGCCAGGTCATTTGGTATTTGGCTGGCTGGAGACTTAGCGATGAGTGGTAACTCTCTGTTTTCGTTCGTGTTTTTTTGCACTCACTAAATCCTCTGATCGTGTGTGCTTATTATTTTTCTAATAAAATTATCCTTCATTTTTTGTGTGCAGATCGCTCCATGCAATGTCAGGCCAGAGTTCAATAGCATCACAGACACAGCTTTGACTTTTGAGTCTAAGAGTGGGGAAGTTTTTGTTGCAAGTTTAAGGAAAGGGCAAACAATGACCCGCATATGCGGTTCTGGATGGGAGAGTTTCATGGAGCATAAGTCTTTGAGTGAGGGATCCCTGTCCATTTTGATCTGAACGGACCAGTCGTGAAGGTGTATCTTGCATATGTGGATCTTAGCCCCTCCACTAGGTTCGATGAAGTCTGGGAGTCCACAGTGATCAACCGGTCCATGAAGCTGGACGATGATGAGTTTGTAAACTTGTTGGACATTCTTCCAGTCGATAATATGTTCTTGGGTGTGCCGTTTGTTCACTGCTTGACCAAGATAAACATAAAAAAGTTTGTGATGGTAAGTGTTCATCTTTTCTTTTTTTATCTTTTAGTCCTTTTTATGTATTTTTTATATGCCATGTTTTTTTCGAAGTCTAACAGTGGTTAACTTTTTTTCTTTTTTTTCTTCAGAAAATACCTTTAAAGGTGGTTTCGAGTCTTCATATTGCTGACATATACGTCTAGGAATAGGGAGCATCAGCACTGTTGCGTACAAGACTTGCCGGGACGGTTGAGTTGAATTTTAAAAGGAGGGGTGGCAGGAGTTTCTGTTTGAATAGAACCTTAGTGTGGGCGATGGTGTACTGATCACCATTAGGCGCAGCGATCGAGGAGTTCAAAATGATCATGGTCATTAACAAGATCTGAAGAGTTGTTACTCTTTTTTAGTTCGAAGATCTGCGCTACTTTGTGATCCAGTGCTTGTGTTTGTTTTGTTTTGTCTGTTGAACAATTATTTGTTTAAACAAGTGTCTGATGTTCGGTTATCAGTCATCTTCTGTCATTATCTCAATTTAGTCTTAATTCTTGTTCAATCTTTCATTATTTTATTTTTTCCTGAGTGTTCGGTTTTCTTTTTTGTTCAGCTATTTCATCTTTGAATTGGCTAAAATAATGTACCAGTGTTTTCAGTAATTCAGTTTCAGTTTCCTCGTGATTTCACAGTTTCAATTTAAGTTTGATCAGTTTCAATTTCAGTCTCAGGGGCTGGAGGCCGCAGTCTCCGGGCGCAGTTATTTTCAGTTGCTCAGAGCCAATCCTCATTCTTCTATGCAGGTAAGATCGTAATCCTCCTAGCATTTTATTTTATCACCTATCATTTTTTGTTATTGAGTTATCAGTATTTCAAGGATTGGTATTTCGAATGTCACATTATGTCAGGTTTTTCTTCAGTTTTTTTTTGTAGTATCTGCATTTTCTCCACAAGGGTAATCTGCCACTAGCATTTTCCCCACAGGGGGAAAAATAACAAACTTGCTATTTTTTATTTTGTCAACAAGGCCCAGGCAAACAAGGCGCAGTTTTTTTTCACAAACAAACAACAGCCCATGAAAAAGCCCAACAACATTGCCCGGGTGGGAGGAGGGATGTGCCCGGGCTGGGTGGGCTGGGACAGGCCGTGACAGACAAACAAACAGGCAGAGACAAACTAACAAGCTGAGTGATGGAAAGATTTGTCAACGAAGGGGTGGGGGATTACGGGATGATGTCACATTAGATGTGAGGTATTATCTCACATCTAGATGTGACATAGGCAGACCCTCTTTTTTAGGTGGTAGAGATAGAGATTAAAGATACATATGCTTCTGTTCCTTCCCTTACTCCCTACATGTCACATGCCCCCTTGCTACAATAACATTCCTCTAGAAAGAACCTTAACCATATAGTAGACCAAGACCAAGCATATCAGTTTGTGGTTCTGTGTTGGTGGATATATAGATTCCTTTCACATAAAATAATCATCATCACTGTCCAACTCCTCCAAGTGAAAAAAAAATCTCATTGTGTCCACCCAGGTAGCCACCGCCCGAGGGATGCCTAAGCTCCTTTGCTCGATCATCGCACCCGAAACAATGACCTTTTTTATGTGTGAAAACATATATGTATATATTAGCACATGAGATGAATAAAGAAAAATCATGGAGATTCCACCCAAGTATATAGTTACCAACTTACCATAGTTGTTTCTTTCCAAAGGGGTGCAGAGAACAACATCCTCTTCCCTGTGCAGTCAGGACGCATCTCAGCAAAGAACATAGTATGTTTGCCATCTGAACCTTTCACCAGAAAGTTTGAGTGCACATATAGTGCTGCGCATCCATCGACTTGATTCCTCTCTTTCTCTTCCACGAATTCTAACTCATTGATCTGAAATAGAAACGACACATGTGAGTACAAGTATAACAGATCCGGTCAGCAGTAAATTGCACGATTTGCAATTTTGCATCCATAACCCGCACAAGACTTAATTAAGTTGTGAAGTTCTTGCCAACCTTGAATAGTTCCATAATAACTCTCGACACACCTTAATATGTGTGGTTAAGCAAAATCGCAAGCAAACATAATATTCTGATTATGATTTATTTTGGCATGCCTGCATGTTGTTTCGCTTGGCATATGTGTTGAGCGCTATGGCCAAGCCCTTGAGCTTATGCTCCTGTCTGCGTTTCATCCGCTCCTCAGGGGACGGCGACTTGGGCCTGATGCTGAGCTGGTGCTTGGCGGCAGCAAGCCAACCATCACGGAACTCCTGGAGAGTATTTGATGATGGGCTAGAAGTGGAATCATCCCCTGTGTGCAGTCTGGCAAAGCCGTCACTGCATGCATTTAGATGGAGAAATTAAGATGTAAACACAATGCAGATGAGGTTGCTTGAGCAAATTAGAGGATATGACGATTAAGAGTGTTCTCTAAATAATTTCTTACATTACTGCACTTTACCAAACTGGCATTTGTAGGGTCACTAGCAGAAAAGGGGGCATCAGTCCCGGTTCGTAAAGACCTTTAGTCCCGGTTCTTGAAGCGGGACTAAAGGGTCGTTACTAATGCCTCCCCCTTTTATTCCCGGTTCTAACACGAACCGGACAGATGTGCCTCCACGTGGCCGGTGCGCCGAGCCCAGGCAGGAGGGCCTTTGGTCCCGGTTGGTGGCACCAACCGGGACCAAAAGGCATCCACGCGTCAGCATTTCAGTGGCCATGGTTTTTGTTTT
>NC_041387.1:671673883-671679479 GCF_002162155.2 Triticum dicoccoides | reverse complement strand
TTTTGAAGGGGTGGGGGGGGGGTGGGGGTTTTGGGGGGTTAATTTAGGTGTTTCATATATTGTGTTAGCTAGCTAATTAATAAAGAGAAGTGTCGTCTCTTATGTCCGTGCTTGGTCGACGCTACGTACTGTACATAGAGAGGCCCTCGACATGCTAGCTAGTAAGAAAATGAAGGGAATCATTAAGTACAGAAATTCGTCATGCATACAGAGAGAAGTGATCGATCGACCTCTCCTTCTCCGAGAGATTGGTCGAACAACAAGTTTTTGTATTATCTATCCAACGCTACTGGCTACATACATATACAATATGTAAAATCTCTTACAATCCCCTAGCAATGGAAATCAATTTCCACATGATATTCTCCGGCTTTGTTGATGACGTGGTCAAGAAAAGAATCCCGCCAATTCCTCTTGAATTGCTTTCATGCGATCTTGTTCTAGGAGTTCATCCTGCATCTGCCACATCTAATTTGAAGAAGGGGGTTAATGCATATATGAATGAAACTCAACAGAAATGATGGTGTAATAAAATGAAATTGTGAATATTATTGCTTACGCACTTCATATTGTCTTTTAGAGTAGCTCCGCTTATTTTTCAAAGTTGCGTTGTAGATGAACTCGCACACGTAGTATCCACAGAAATCATTCTCTTATTCCTGCCACAAGCACTTTACGAGAAATAGAGGTCAATCAAACTGAAAATGAAGCATTATAAATGGCATTGATGAAAGTACAGCTATAGAATCAATGGGAGAGATGTGCGCAACTAGCTAGCTAGTAGTACTTACTTTCGGGTATGTATATCGTAGCTTCTTCGGCAGTCCCGAAACTTCTGCGGTGAACTGTTTCCAAACCCTGCAAGACAAAAAAAATAATTGTTATTACTTGAGATATCAGGAAATGAACAAAAAGTTGCCGATATGGTGCGATAAATGATCGATTGAACTTACTTATTGAGCATTTTAGTCATGTCCGCATAGGTTTGGGGATCTTTTCGTCTCGAGTTTAAGATGTTTACTACTCCCCGCTCAAGCTTAATCTCCAGAAGAACATAGTGGAATCTGCGCACGCATGCATAACTCATCAATTACATTACTATAACCTCGCTCGAGTAATAAGGGAAACCGAATATGCACACGACAGTAACACTCACTGGAAGTTGTAAGGAAAGAGTATTAAATCTTTGTTTTGATTTTTGATCAACGATTGTAGCAAGTTCGCCTCGGCCTCTGCGGGGTGCTTTTTAACCAGAAATTCATCTATGATATTTGTGTTAATGAACCCAATATCATACATTTCTTGTTTTTTGCACTCGACGATCTTCAATCTGCATAATATAGTGAGGATAATTAATTATAAATACATGCAATGAAAGAGCCGAGCTATATATAGAGACTTAATGACAGAAATAGTACTTACAGACAATAGCAAAAGACCGTTAGTTTATCGAGGGCCTTTTGATTGAAGAACGTGAAGAACTCATCAAATGGAACAGTCAACAGATCAGTTCCAACGAGGTCGTGCTCCTCTTTAATATTCAGATACAAAGTATTCATTCCCTCAGACTCTCTGCAGGTTTTCATGTACCAATTATGGAATCTTCGCATCATAGTTGTCAGAGATTTTTCATCTTTGACGAGAGGCTTCCCGTACTCGTATTTGTGTTCGTCCATCTCCAAGAAATCAGGAAGTTGATCGCCAGGTAGGTAATCTCCAAGATTGCCATAACCGGCCACCATCCCCGGAGCATTAGCGACGATGTCGCCGCTAGACACATTGAGCGGGGGGCACGATTGCTTTGCTTGTTCGCCGAGCTGGGCAATTTTTTTCCCAGCTGCTCATTTTTAACCTTTTATCACTGACAGTACTTTCCGACCGCTCCGCTTCGAGATATGTCTGTTCAGTAATGCGCTCATAGTTGGTTCTCGGCGGAGACTTTGGTGGTTTCCTCAAGGCATCGATAGTGCGCTTTGCTTTCACTGGATCTACCTTCTCCTCCGGAGGTGGATGTCTCTTTGCTTTCACCCCTTCAGAGAAGTCCTTCACGTGGGCCCGCACGATCGTCGCATTTTCCTCCTTGGTCCTCTCGTACGGTAACTTCTCTAGAGGCTTGAGAGGTGGACCGTATCTGTATTGCCTCCCGCCTCTGCTAGCTGTACTGCTAGACGCCGGAGCAGACGGAGCGGCTACGACGCATGTCTTCTTTCGTGCTTGCTTACGAGGCGGAGGAGAAGGACTACGACGCGCCGGAGCAGCCGGGACGGCGGCGGGTCTCTTCCGCCCTTGCTGGCGAGGCGGAGAAGGAGGAAGGTGCTGGCTGCTCGGGCGCGCCAGCGCAGGCGGAGAAGGAGGCGGAGTACCACCACGCGCCGGAGAAGGAGGAGGCTGCTGGCTGCTCGGGCGCGCCAGCGCAGGCGGAGAAGGAGGCGGAGTGCAACCACGCGCCGGAGAAGGAGGAGGTTGCTAGCTGCTCGGGCGCGCCGGCACAGGCGGAGAAGGAGGCGGAGTGACGCCATGCGCCGGAGAAGGAGGCCCAGTGCCCTGATCGTCAGTCGCCGGAGGAGGAGGCAATGGAGGAGGCGGAGTGCCCTGAGTCGCCGGAGGAGGAGGAGGAGGCGGAGGCGTCCAGTTCAGAAGGTTGATGAGCTCCTTCCGCCATGGGCATGGAGTCTTCAGAGCAGAACCCAGCCTAGTCTCCCCTTCACCGGTAGGGTATTCAAGCTGGAGGTCCTCAAATCCCTCCATTATTTCATCCACCATCACCCTAGCATATCCTTCTGGAATCGTCCATCAGTGAAAAGTTGCACCGTGTTCAGTAGGATAAACAGAGCCAACAGCCACCTTGACCTTCAAATTCATCCGTCGCGTCATAAGGTGGCAATTTTGAGCCTCCGTGATAGCATCCACGGGATAGCTGGCAGGAGCCGTCAAGACATGCTTCGGCTGAAGCAGCTTGGTGGAAGCCATGCTGCTTCTCCGCTGCGATGGCGGGGTAGCTTCGGGGGAAGCTTCGGCAGGTCGTTTGTTGCGATCTGCTTCTCGTTCCTCTAGCCCCATTACCCTTTTGTGCAGCACCTGCAGTTGGCTCTGCTCCAGTTTCTTCCTCCTCTCGTGGGTTTTGTAACTACCTGTGTCCGGAAAACCAACCTTCCACGGAATGGAGCCTGGCGTGCCTCATGTCCATCCAGGGTGCTCAGGATTCCCGAGGGCCATTGTGAGCTCGTCCTTCTCCCTGTCTGGAACGAACGTCCCTTGCTGCGCTGCATCGATATACTGCCGAAGCCTTGTGACTGGTGTTTTCAGTTGCTCGTCCGTCCAACGGCACTTCCCTGTTACAGGGTCCAAGGTTTCGCCAGCCCCGAAGAACCAAGTCCGGCAATGGTCTGGCCATCTCATTGTCTCCGGTTCGATCCCTTTATCAAGCAGATCATTCTCAGCCTTGGACCACTTAGGCCGGGCTTGCAGGTAGCCACTTGACCTCGTGCGATGGTGAAACTTCTTCTTCGCAACATTTTGCTTGTTTGTCGCCGAAATCTTCTTACTCTTTTCCGATGTCGTGTAGGCCACAAATGCGGGCCAGTGATATATGATCTTCTCATATTTGCCGATGAATTCTGGTGTCTTCTTTGTCGACAAACTTTTTCAGCTCTTTCCTCCACCTCCTGAATAGGCCTGCCATCTTCTTAAGAGCACAAGACTTGATTAATTGCTCTTTAACTGGCTTCTCCGGATCCTCCTCTGGCGGTAGGGTGAAATTTTCCTTCAGCTCAGTCCAAAGATCATCTTTCTGCATATCATTGACATAAGACACCTGAGGGTCTTCCTGCTTAGGCTTATACCATTGGTGGATGCTGATCGGGATCTTGTCCCTAACAAGAACCCCGCACTGAGCAACAAATGCGCGCGATTGCTGTGATCTCAAACTTTTCATCCAAGCTCAACTTTTTCTTCGGGCCTCGTCTCCTTACCGAAGTTGTGCTCGATCCAGAGGGCTAGAAAAAGGAAGAAAGACGAGAGTTAATTAATATGTGTACATATACCAAAACAATGAATGCATCAATTAACTAGTCAGCACGGGCTTAACTAATATATATATACCAGGCCGGACTCGGTTCGGTCACCGGAGCAGTCAGCATGGTCTCCTTCTTGTACCTCCATTGGGTCACCGGAGCCATCATGAACATAGCCCTCTTCTTGTATCGGCATTAATGGGCCGGAGCCATCATGAACATAGCCCTCTTCTTCACTCAGTCCTTCCTGACCAACGGTGTCGTTGAAAAATGACGCAACGACATCACTTCCTTCCGCGATTATCTCCCCCAACATCGCTTCTGTTGCTTCGTCTCGGGAGTGCTCCATAGTTTCTGCCAATATTTACAAAATGTCAATTATTATTCAAACATGGTACAAATGGATATATATTAGTTGCAAACGTAGAACTAGCTAGCTAATCACAATAATGAATCATGTTAGTGGCCTCGACGCTGCTTCTCTAGGGTTTGGGGTGGCCTAGACAACGCTTCAAGGGTTTGGGGTGGCCTCGACACAACGCTTCAAGGGTTTGGGGTGGCCTCGACACAATGCTTCAAGGGTTCGGGGTGGCCTCGACGACAACGCTCTTTTAACTTTGGTAAATTTGGGTGGCCTCAAGAGAGTTTGTCGGGTAGGGGTGCAGCGGGAGGGGGTAGGAGACCAACATCATTTTTTCTCTAGGGTTTGGGTGTCCTCGAGAGTTTTGGTCGAGCGAGAGGGCCGAGGGGGGGTATATCGACGACGACAGAGGAGAAGACTGAAGAAAAAAAAAGAAGAAAAAAAGAGGAGAAGAAGAAAGGAATAGAGGAGAAGAAGAAAGGAATAGAGGAGAAGACCGAAGAAAAAAAAGAAGAAAAGAAAAGAGGAGAAGAAGAAAGGAATAGAGGAGAAGAAGAAAAAATAGAAATTATTTAATATTTCTATTTTTTCTTCTTCTCCTCTATTCCTTTCTTCTTCTCCTCTTCCTTTTCTTCTTTTTTTTTCTTCTTATTTATTTCTCCTTTTCTTCCTGTCCTCTTCTTCTTTCTTTCCTCTTCTTATTTCCTTTTTCCTCTCATTATTCTTTTTCTTCTTCTTCCCTTCCTAGCTAGATATATAAAACTTTTCTAAAATTGTAACTTTTTCATATATAAACCTTTTCCATGGATCATCATTTCTCATATATATCGAATATATATCCATTGTCATATATAAAAACTATCTATATATGAACAAAAAACTTTCTATGAACAAAAAAAGCATTTTTGACGTATATATTTAGCATATTCTAGCCACATACACATATACATTATAGACACATACACATATACATCACATAAACATATACATTATAGCCATATACACATACATATCACATATGAACAAAAAAATTAAACTAAAAAAATAAAAAAACATATAGCCACATATGAACAAAAACATATAGCCACATACATACACATATACATTATATATATATGAACAAAAAAATAAAAAAAATAAAAAAATAGAGCCGGGGCGGCGGCTCACAGCGGGGCCGGTGCGCGGGGGCGGGACGGGGTAGGGGCAGGGCGACGGCGACGGC
>NC_041387.1:671599216-671673873 GCF_002162155.2 Triticum dicoccoides | reverse complement strand
GGCGGTGAGGGCGCCGACGCGCGGGGGCGGGATGGGGCAGGGGCAGGGCGACAGCGACGAGGAGCGGGCGGCGACGGCCAGCACGAGGCAGGGGCGCGGGGCGACGGCGACGAGG
This sequence comes from Triticum dicoccoides, assembly GCF_002162155.2. Classification (NCBI taxonomy): domain Eukaryota; kingdom Viridiplantae; phylum Streptophyta; class Magnoliopsida; order Poales; family Poaceae; genus Triticum; species Triticum dicoccoides. Next base: position 671,673,758 of record NC_041387.1, on the reverse strand, counting down.
AGCGGGCGGCACGGGCAGCCTGGCGGCGTCGAGGAGGTCGTCGGCGTCGTCGGGGGCAACTGGCAAGGGAAATCTAAAAATTCCCCAAGTGTTGCTTATGTAGCAAAGGCTTTGGTCCCGGTTCGTGGCTGCAACCGGGACCAATGCCCCCTTTAGTCCCGGTTTGTGCCACCAACCGGCACCAAATGCCTCTTTTCAGCAGCCCAAAGGGCGGGAAGCGGCGGCCTTTGGTCCCGGTTGGTGGCACCAACCGGGACTAAAGGGGGGGCATTGTTCCTAGTTGGTGCCACGAACCGGGACCAATGCACACCTTTAGTCCCGGTTGGTGGCACCAACCGGGACCAAAGGCCGTGTGCTGGCACGGTGCGGCACTAAAGTTTAGTCCCACCTCGCTAGCTGAGAGGGGCGCGCAGTGGTTTATAAGCCCCACTGCCGCACCCCTCTCGAGCTACTCTCCACTACAGGCTTACTGGCCTACTGGATACTGCTTTGCCTGATGGGCCTTCTGGGCCTACTGCGGGCCTGAATCCTGGCCCATGGTAGGGTTTCTAGTCGTATTCAGGCCGTGGGGGCCCAGTAGGAGGCATTTTTTTGTTTTTTGTTTTCCTTACTTATTGTTGCTATTTTAATTTTTTTTCTAGTTTTTTTATTTTGTTTTCTGCATTATTTATTTTCTTTTGTTTTTTGCTTTATTTTTTAATTCTTTTTGCTTTTAGATTTAGAAAACTTATAAACTTTCTGTTAGTGCCATTAGTTTTCAAATGTGAAAACACTTTTTTTGCTTTTTTGTTTTGTGTCTTGCTTTATTTGTTTTATTTTGTTTCTACTTACAACAAAATACTTATTGTTGCTATTTATTTTTTTCCAGTTTTTTTGTTTTGTTTTCTGCATTATTTAGTTTCTTTTGTTTTTTGCATTCTTTTTTAATTCTTTTTTGCTTTTACTTTTAGAAAAATTATAAACTTTCTGTTAGTGCCATTAGTTTTCAAATTTGAAAAACTTTTTTTTGTTTTTTTTGTTTTCTTTGTTGCTTTATTATTTTATTTTATTTTTACTTACAACAAAATACTTATTGTTGCTATTTTTATTTTGTTTCCATTTTTTTGTATTGTTTTCTGTATTATTTATTTTCTTTTGTTTTTTGCTTTATTTTTTAATTCTTTTTGCTTTTAGGTCAGCAAAATTATAAACTTTCTGTTAGTGCCATTACAATTTTTTTAAAGCATTTCAAATGAACTCTGAAAAAGATGAAAATTGGCATGGTATCACAATTTCACCCACATAGCATGTGCATGTACAAAACGGACAATGGTATCATACTCGTCTGTTACAAAGTTGGCATGGTATCATCATAATAGTTGCGGGAGAAAGTCTTCACTTTTTCTTCGCTTGTGTCTTTTGCTTATTGCACCGTAACCATGGATAATCTTCATCGTTTATCAGGATGCTGGGGTCAGCCTTGACTTTGAAGGGAGGAATTTCATGAAACTTTTCATAATCTTCAGACATGTCTGTCTTGCCCTCCACCCCACGATGTCCCTTTTTCCTGAAAGAACTATGTGGCGCTTTGGCTCATCGTATGATGTTTTCGCTTCCTTATCTTTTCTTTTTCTCGGTCTGGTAGACATGTCCTTCACATAGATAACCTGTGCCACATCATTGGCTAGGACGAACGGTTCATTAGTGTACCCAAGATTTTTCAGATCCACTGTTGTCATTCCGTACTGTGGGTCTACCTGTACCACGCCTCCTGACAGATTGACCCATTTTCCCTTAAACAAAGGGACCTTAAAATCTACTCCGTAGTCAAGTTCCCATATGTCCACTATGTAACTATAATACGTGTCCCTTCCCCTCTTGGTTGTTGCATCAAAGCGGACACCGCTGTTTTGGTTGGTGCTCTTTTGATCTTGGTCAATCGTGTAAAATGTATTCCCATTATCTCATATCCTTTCCAAATCGTAACAGTCGAAGATGGTCCCCTGGACAACAAGTACAGCTCATCACAAACAGTGTTGTCACCTCTGAGACGTGTTTCCAACCAACTGCTAAAAGTCCTGATGTGTTCACATGTAATCCAGTTGTCGCACTGCTCCAGGTGTTGGGAGCGCAGACTGTTCTTGTGTTCATCGACATACGGGGTCACCAAGGTAGAGTTCTGTAGAACTGTGTAGTGTGCTTGAGACCAAGAATATCCGTCCCTACATATTATTGAGTCCCTTCCAAGCGTGCCTTTTCCAGTCAGTCTCCCCTCATACCGCGATTTAGGGAGACCTATCTTCTTAAGGCCAGGAATGAAGTCAACACAAAACCCGATGACATCCTCTGTTTGATGGCCCATGGAGATGCTTCCTTCTGGCCTAGCGCGGTTACAGACATATTTCTTTAGGACTCCCATGAACCTCTCAAAGGGGTACATATTGTGTAGAAATACAGGGCCCAAAATGACAATCTCATCGACTAGATGAACTAGGACGTGTGTCATGATATTGAAGAAGGATGGTGGGAACACCAGCTCAAAACTGACAAGACATTGCACCACATCACTCCTTAGACTTGGTATGATTTCTGGATCGATCACCTTCTGAGAGATTGCATTGAGGAATGCACATAACTTCACAATGGCTAATCGGATGTTTTCCGGTAGAAGCCCCCTCAATGCAACCGAAAGCAGTTGCGTCATAATCACGTGGCAGTCATGAGACTTTAGGTTCTGAAACTTTTTCTCTGGCATATTTATTATTCCCTTTATATTCAACGAGAAGCTAGTCGGGACCTTCGTACTAAGCAGGCATTCAAAAAAGATTTCCTTCTCTTCTTTGGTAAGAGCATAGCTGGCAGGACCTTCATACTACTTTGGAGGCATGTCGTCTTTTTTGTGCAAACGTTGCAGGTCCTCCCGTGCCTCAGCTGTATCTTTTGTCTTTCCATACACGCCCAAGAAGCCTAGCAGGTTCACGCAAAGGTTCTTCGTCACGTGCATCACGTCAATTGAAGAGCGGACCTCTAGGTCTTTCCAGTAGGGTAGGTCCCAAAATATAGATTTCTTCTTCCACATGGGTGCGTGTCCCCCATTGTCATTCGGAACAGCTAGTGCGTCGGAACCCTTTCCAAAGATTACGTGTAAATCATTGACCATAGCAAGTACGTGATCACCGGTACACATGGAGGGCTTCTTCCGGTGATCTGCCTCGCCTTTGAAATGCTTGCCTTTCTTTCGACATTGATGGTTGGTCGGAAGAAATCGACGATGGCCCAGGTACACATTCTTCCTGCAGCTTCCCAGGTATATACTTTCGGTGTCAAGTAAACAGTGCATGCATGCGTGGTATCCCTTGTTTGTCTGTCCTGAAAGTTTACTGAGATCGGGCCAATCGTTGATGGTCACGAATAGCAACGCCTTTAGGTCAAATTCCTCCTGTTTGTGCTCATCCCACGTACGTACACCGTTTCCATTCCACAACTGTAAAAGTTCTTCAACTAATGGCCTTAGGTACACATCAATGTCGTTGCCGGGTTGCTTAGGGCCTTGGATGAGAACTGGTATCATAATGAACTTCCGCTTCATGCACATCCAAGGAGGAAGGTTATACATACATAGAGTCACGGGCTAGGTGCTGTGATTGCTGCTCTGCTCCCTGAAAGGATTAATTCCATCCGCGCTTAAAGCAAACCATATGTTCCTTGGGTCACGTACAAACTCAGCCCAGTACTTTCTCTCGATTTTTCTCCACTGCGACCCGTCAGCGGGTGCTCTCAACTTCCCGTCTTTCTTACGGTCCTCACTATGCCATCACATCAACTTGGCATGCTCTCCATTTCTGAACAGACGTTTCAACCGTGGTATTATAGGAGCATACCACATCACCTTCGCAGGAACCCTCTTCCTGGGGGGGTCGCCGTCAACATCACCAGGGTCATCTCGTCTGATCTTATACCATAATGCACCACATATCGGGCATGCGTTCAGATCCTTGTACGCACCGCGGTAGAGGATGCAGTCATTAGGGCATGCATGTATCTTCTGCACCTCCAATCCTAGAGGGCATACGACCTTCTTTGCTGCGTATGTACTGTCGGGCAATTCATTATCCTTTGGAAGCTTCTTCTTCAATATTTTCAGTAGCTTCTCAAATCCTTTGTCTGGCACATCATTCTCTGTCTTCCACTGCAGCAATTCCAGTACGGTACCGAGCTTTGTGTTGCCATCTTCGCAATTGGGGTACAACCCTTTTTTGTGATCTTCTAACATGTGATCGAACTTCAGCTTCTCCTTTTGACTTTCGCATTGCGTCCTTGCATCGACAATGACCCGACGGAGATCATCATCATCGGGCACATTGTCTGGTTCCTCTTGATCTTCAGCAGCTTCGCCCGTTGCAGCATCATCGTGCACATCGTCTGGTTCCTCTTGATGTTCAGTAGCATCACCGTATTCAGGGGGCACATAGTTGTCATCGTACTCTTCTTCTTTGCCGTCTTCCACCATAACCCCTATTTTTCGTGCCTCGTCCAAACATTATAGTGTGGCATGAAACCCTTGTAAAGCAGGTGGGTGTGAAGGATTTTCCGGTCAGAGTAAGACTTTGTATTCCCACATATAGGGCATGGACAACACATAAAACCATTCTGCTTGTTTGCCTCAGCCACTTCGAGAAAATCATGCACGCCCTTAATGTACCCGGAGGTGCGTCTGTCACCGTACATCCATTGCCGGTTCATCTGCGTGCATTATATATAATTAAGTGTGTCAAAAATCATTACAGAACATCATGAATAGATAATTAAGTGACCAAATTAATAAAGTTCATCATCACATTAAAACCAAAGTACATACATAGTTCTCATCTAACAACATAAAGCTCCGCAGAGCATTTAATTAAACAATACATTGAAACTATGTGAAACATTTCAATGCGAAAACAAATGCGATCATAATCGCAACCAAGGCAACAACTGATCCAATGGAATAATGATACCAAGCCTCAGTATGAATGGCATATTTTCTAATCTTTCTAATCTTCAAGCGCATTGCATCCATCTTGATCTTGTGATCATCGACGACATCTGCAACATGCAACTCCAATATCATCTTCTCCTCCTCTAATTTTTCTTATTTTTTCCTTCAAGAAATTGTTTTCTTCTTCAACTAAATTTAACCTCTCGACAGTAGGGTCGGTTGGAATTTCCGGTTCAACAACCTCCTAGATAAATAAAATCTATGTCACAATGGTCGGCATAATTGTCATAAACAATAAATGAACCAAATAGTTATGAAAAGATAATATATACCACATCCGAATCATAGACAGGACGAGGGCCGACGGGGGTGGATACCAAAACCATCGCACTATATAAGATGCAATAATAAAAGTAAGAAAATAATACAAGTATCTATCTAAACATACAAGTAAGAATATTTTTCCTTTCAGAAAGAAGATAAGAACAAGAGGCTCACCATGGTGGTGCCGGCGATGAGATCGGCGCGGGTGATCGACGGCGGTGAAGACGGGTACGGGGCGTGACGGACCGCTAAACCTAGACAAATATTGAGGAAAATGGAGCTTGGAGGTCGAGCTTGGAGAGGAGAAAGTAGTGTGGCTCGGGCATTCCATCGAACACCTTGTGTGCATCGGAGGTGAGCTAGAGCACCACCAAGCCCTCTCCTCCTCGGCGGCCAGAAAAAATAGAGCAGTGTGCTCTGCTCTTACGCGAGGGGGTATATATAGGCACCTCATTGGTCCCAGTTGGTGGCATGAACCGGGACTAAAGGGGAGCCTTTGGTCCCGGTTCAAGCCACAAACCGGGACCAATGGTGGTGGGCTAGGAGCGAGGCCCATTGGTCCCGGTTCGTCCCACCAATGGCCCACGTGGCCCGGCCAGCCCCCGGGGCTCATGAACCAGGTCCAATGCCACCATTGGTCCCGGTTCTAGACGGAACTGGGACTAATGGGCTGACCTGGCCTCGACCAATGCCCCCTTTTCTACTAGTGGGTAAGTTTTACTCCCCATGTCTGAAAATGCAAGGCTTATTTAGTTGGGAAACGTTTGCTAAGGAGAGCATGACAAATTGAACATTTTTTGTGGCAATTTATGTTGTCACATGATGGAAAATTCCTTTAGCAAGCAAGGCAATTCCTGGCAAAAAATTGAACTAGGCAGATTGTGCCATGCTTGTTAATTTTTTTTGCTATCCTCGGACAACACAAATTGCCATGAAAAAGTTTGATTTGTCATGCCCTCCCAGCAAATGTTGGCTGGTTATCAAAAAAATACATTTAGTTTGGTCAAGACAAACAATTGCCGTATGAATATGAATCTTTTGGCATTCACTTTATGTCATATGTTTCTACATATAAATATGGTAAACTCTTGAATGCATCTTGTCATATCATCAATTCTTTTACCGGATCAAAATATGCACGATAATCCCAAGGTTACATCAAAGAGCATAGAGCACACCACGAGCGATGAGGGGGGCGACTAGGGGGGGGGGGCGACCGCCGGGATCGCCGCGGGGTCTCCGCCTGATCCCTCCGATGAGCGATGGCGTGTGGGGGGGCGGTTTTGGGCCCTTGCCGACATCGACGAGGACGAGGGGGATGAGGAGGCGGATGCGGCGCCGCCATCTCCGCCTACTCCGACGCCCTTCGATGTGTTGTGTGAGTTCTTGTGTGCAGGTTATGATGAAGATGAGGTCGCTTCCACCGTCGACAAGGTCTTGCCCTGCGATGATCCGGCTAGGGTAGGGCTTCATGCAGAAGAGACCATGGAGACGGAAGCGATCCAGCCGTGGAAGGGCGCCTTGCCTAAGGTACTTCTTCCGAACTTAACTATTTTCGATCTGATTCGGCCGGAATCATGGACTACGGTGACTAGGAGAAAGAGTGCTTGCCGGGCAGGGCCTCGATCGTTGTCGGAGGTGACAGCGGCTGCGCCATCGACGGTCACAGCGATCCGGATCAGGGCGGCTCGCCAGGAGCGTTTGAATTCGCTCCTGGGCCAAGACGAGTTGCGCTTTGCTATTGGGCCGGTGGGTTTTAGTGGGCCGGGGTCCATTGGGTATGAGGCCCAGCAAGAACAGGTACTGCTCGTAAACCAGGGAGTCGAGGCATGCACGTTAAGATCGACGTTGCTGTCTCCATCACTATGCCCTAGGGTTTTTGTTCGTCCGACTCCGCATCTACGCTCCGCGGGGATCGGCCGGGCTCGCCGCATCCTGAAGCTAGGTGCCATGGCGGGGCGTGGAGGAGCTCCGCCGCCCGGGAAGAAGCCGGCTGCGCCTGGCGGGGTGAGCCGCGCTGGTGGGGCGCCGCCGCCGGGTCCGGGCAGCGGCAGGGGAGTTGCGCCAGTGCCGGCGACTGGCGCTGGGCGTGGCGTGTGATTCCTACTGCGGGTCGTGGAGTTGGCGTCTCTGGTAGGGCGCCCAATGCTGCAACGGGTCGCCGCGCTGGCGGGCTGCCCGCTGCTTGGCCACCAGCGCAGGGTCCGGTGGTCGTGCCTTCGGCCGGATGTGGAGGGCCGGTCCTCGGTCCTCGCCCGGTGGCAACCGGCATAGCTAGGGGGGGGCGCTGCGGGCCGCGCCGCCCAGGCCTCCTGCACCGGGGAGTCAGGGGGTGACGACGGGCACGCAACCTCGGCCGGCTCAGCCACCGCATCTTGTTTCCCGGCCACCTCAGATTAGGGCTGCGCCGGTGGTGTCGCAGGCGCCGCCGCCGCAAAACATCGTCGTTGGTGGTGCTTCAGCTACGCCCCGGGGTCAATGGGGGGATGACGGTTATAATGCCTATGGAGCTGGTCAGCACCGGGGTTCGTCGTCCACGGGTGGAGGTCGTGGATATGCTTGGCAGAGCGACAGATCGACAGAGAGGCCGTTTTTGGGTCCTACCGGTGGTTTTGTCGAGGGGGCATCTGGCCCGGGATATCGGCAGCGGGGTGGTTTCCGCGGCCATTGTGGTGGTCGTGGCGGTTGAGGTTGTTGGTACCGCCCACGACAAACTCCTCCGACCGTGGTTGTCGAGCAGACGACCACTGGCGGGACTATCGAGGAGCCAGTGTTGACCGGTCAGGCTATGGAGGTTGTGACGGCTCTCGCTAATGTTCAGGTTCCTGAGAATGAGACTATGGGTGATGTGTCCGTGGAAGTGCCGGACAGGGCTGAGTCTGATAGGGCGTCCAAGTGGGCGCGCAAGAAGGAGAAAATGCTATGCTATCGTTCTGGCGACAAGGGTCATTTTATTGCTGAGTGCATGGTTGTGTTATGTGATACTTGTGGTAAGCCGGCACATGATTCGGGGGAATGCCCACTTCTGCGAGATCAGGCACCGTCTCTCATGATGTATGGAGTGTATTGTGCTGAACTCACATTTTTTGAATCTCCTAATGAGAGGGAGGTTCCTGATGAGGCTCAGAGCATGACTACTGGGATTGTCAAGGTGACCAGAGGAGAGGTCTCCGAGACCCAGATTGTGCAGAGGCTCCGGGAGTTAGCCCCTGGGGACTTTCAGTGGGAGCTTGTCAGTCTCGCGGATAAGATGTTTCAGGTTGAGTTCCCTTCGGTGGAGGATTTGCACAGGCTTCTAAGTTTTGGTATGTGCAAAGTGCTGGGCATAGATGGCATCCTAGAGTTCCATGAGTGGAAGCAGGTGGAGCCTCAGGGCAAGCCACTTACTCAGGCGTGGTTGCTTTTCTCCGGGGCCCCCTCTAAGCCGATGCAGGATGCTCGGGTCATGGCTAGCTTGGGAATTATGGTGGGGAAGCCTGAGCGACTGGATATGGCTTTTACCGGAGCTCATGGGATTGCTCGTTTACTGGTTAGTATTTTGGACATTGAGTATGTGCCTGAGGTCATCAAGTGGACTTACCGAGGCAAGGTTTATAACCTTTTGATTGAGTTTGAGGATGAGACCCTGTTGGCCGAGGCGGCTAACGAGACTGACGTGGATATGCACGAGGGAGATGACAGCGTGGGAGCGAAGGAGACTCCGGTCAATGATACAGGATGACAGTTGTCCAACGGACCGGGTTCCGTGTCTACGACGACTGAGGATGGGGCGGTTCCACCATCCTCGGTGCCTACGACGACTCTGAGATTTGGGACCTTCGAGCCTGCTTCTGCACCACCGAGGTTGTGGTCGAGTGGAGTCGGATGAGGCTATTGAGCTCGCGTTACCTGCTTTGGTTTTTGAGGATGCTGCGAGTCCCGCTCCTCGGGCTTCAACGTTCTCGGTCAGGGGAGAGGAGGAGGTGCATAGGCAGGTGTCCACTACCTCACGTGCACAACACATGTCTCTCCTCAGGTCGTGGTTCCGGTGTTGGAGGCTTTGTCTTCGGGAGGGATCCAGGGGCAGGCGGGCTCGGCTCCCTCCTCTCCTGTCGAGGTGCAGGTGCTGCTGGGGGCAGTTCATCCTTCTATAGGGGACTAGGGGCAGGTGGCACCCGTGCCCTTATCTCCTCCAGTGCTGGACGAGGCCTCGGTGGTGGCGGTCTTACCTTTGGGAGGGGGCCCGATGTAGGTGGGCTCGGATCCCCCTTCTCCTGTCACGTCTTCCGCTCTGCAGGTCGTGGCATTGCCATCGAGAGGGTGCTCGGGGCAAGAGGCCTCGGAGACTCTCCTGGGGTGCCTATGGTGGCCGCCCCTCCGGTGCTGGGGTGGGGGGAGTTCGGGCAGGTGGCGCGTGCACTCCCTTCCCCCGGTGCGCTGCCGTCTCCGCCCTGTGGGGCGCGTCGGACTTCTCCGGCGCTGGAGAGTGCCTCACCGCGTCCTGGCATTACCGCTGGGGCGTCCGTGGAGGCTGACCAGCTTCGTGTTTGGGGTGAGGTAGGAGGCCACACCTCGAGCAGGATATCTCGGGAGGAGGTCAATGCGTTTGGAGGGATTCCGGATCCGATTTCTGAGGGACGATGGTTGAGCTGCCGTCTCCAGAATCATCCGGAGGTGGACGACATTCAACAGCGGTGCGCCATGAGGGCGGCCAAGCTTCATGACGTTGAGGTCACTACTGGTATGTCGGTCAATACCTCTAATTCCATTTTGCATTTTTCTAATGATGAGATTGTTGAAAATGCAAATCATTTAGGAGTTTCACTAGGTAGTAATGTTAGTGAAATTTCAAATTCTGTTAATGATCTCCTAGATTTAGAGGCTAAGCGGGCTTTAGAGATGATTCGCAACTTAGCAGCGGTTAAGCCCATGAGTGATTCTGAGTTTGATGCATTGGGGGTCAGGGTGCTCGATAATTTTTGTGCGGATCTTATTCCTCCCATGCCAGAGTCAGAGGAGGAGGATGATACATCTGACAATGTGGTGGCCAGACCTTCTGAGACTGGTTGTGAGGACCGGTTGCAGAGTCAGAATATCACTAAACACAAGTGGAAGCGGAAGGTTTACCCAGTGTTCGCAGTGCGTAGGAGTGCCAGTATCCGTACGGCTAAAAAATTCCATGATGAATTATGAAAGGAATCTTTTGGAATAGCAGAGGTCTGAAAGACTTGGCTAAAAGAAGGTTTATTGCAGAGGCGCCTCTCGAGCATAGATTAGATTTTATCGCTTTATCGGAAACTGGTAGAGATAATTTTGCGTCACAATTTCTAAATACTTTGTCAGGAGGTATTGATTTTGACTAGCACTATCTGCCACCGAGAGGGAGATCAGGTGGGATCTTACTCGGAGTTCGATGCGATTCGCTCGAGGTTCAAAGTGTGGTAATGGGAGATTTTGTAGTCAAGTTTCGGGTGCAGTCGAAGGCCGACGGGTTCAATTGGGCTTTGGTGGCGGTATATGGTGCCACACAGCCCGAACTCAAGCCTGAGTTCTTGGCTGACCTGGTGAGGATTGTTGGGGATCCTTGCAGAAATTAAAAATTTTCTACGCATCACCAAGATCAATCTATGGAGTAACTAGCAATGAGAGAGAGGGGAGTGCATCTTCATACACTTGAAGATCGTGAGACGGAAGCCTTAGAAGAACACAGATGAAGGAGTCATACTCGAAGCGATTCAGAATGCAGTGGATTCCGATCTTAGCGCCGAACAACGGCACCTCCGTGTTCAACACACGTGCAGCCCAGTGACGTCTCCCGCGCCTTGATCCAGCAAGGAGGAGGGAGAGGTTGAGGAAGAAGGCTCCAACAGCAGCACGACGTCATGGTGGTGATGGAGTGGCAGTTCTCTGGCAGGGCTTCGCCAAGCTCGCGCAGAGGAGGAGAGGTGTTGGGGAGGGGAGGGGCTGCGCCTTGGATGTGGTGCTGCAGCCCTCCCCTCGCCCCTCTATTTATAGGACAAGGGGGAAGGGGGCCCGACCCCTCTAGATGGGATCTAGAGGGGGGCGGCAGCCAAGGGGAGAGGGGGCTTGGCCCCCAAGCAAGGGGAGGCCCCCCTAGGGTTCCCCCCCCAACCCTAGGCGCATGGGCCCTAGGAGGGGGGTGGCGCCCAGCCCTCCAAGGGGCTGGTTCCCTTCCCTCTATAGCCCATGAGGCCCTCCGCGATAGGTGGCCTCTGCTGGTGGACCCCCGGAACCCCTCCGGTGGCCCCGGTATAATACCTGTAAGCCCCCGAATATTTCTGGTGATCGTATGACAACTTCCCATATATAAATCTTCACCTCTGGACCATTCTGGAAATCCTCGTGATGTCCGGGATCTCATCCGGGACTCTGACCAACATTCGGTAATCACATACAAATCTTCCCCATAACCCTAGCGTCATCAAACCTTAAGTGTGTAGACCCTACGGGTTCGGGAATCACACAGACATGACCGAGACAGCTCTCCGGCCAATAACCAATAGCGGGATCTGGATACCCATGTTGGCTCCCACATGTTCCATGATGATCTCATCGGATGAACCACGATGTCGAGGATTCAAGTAATCCCGTATACAATTCCCTTTATCAATCGGTACGTTACTTGCCCGAGATTCGATCGTCGGTATCCCAATACCTTGTTCAATCTCGTTACCGGCAAATCACTTTAGTCGTTCCATAATGCATGACCCCGTTACTAACCACTTAGTCACATTGAGCTCATTATGATGATGCATTACCGAGTGGGCCCAGAGATACCTCTCCGTCATACGGAGTGACAAATTCCAGTCGTGATTCGTGCCAACCCAACAGACACTTTCGGAGATACCTGCAGTGCACCTTTATAGTCACCCAGTTACGTTGTGACGTTTGGTACACCCAAAGCACTCTTACAGTATCCGGGAGTTACACAATCTCATGGTCTAAGGAAATGATACTTGACATTAGAAAAGCTTTAGCGGACGAACTACACGATCTTGTGCTATGCTTAGTATTGGGTCTTATTCATCACATCATTCTCCTAATGATGTGATCTCGTTATCAATGACATCCAATACCATAGTCAGGAAACCATGACCATCTGTTGATCAACGAGCTAGTCAACTAGAGGCTCACTAGGGACACGTTGTGGTCTATGTATTCACACATGTATCAAGGTTTCCGGTTAATACAATTATAGCATGAACAATAGACAATATCATGAACAAGGAAATATAATAATAATCATTTTATCATTGCCTCTAGGGCATATTTCCAACAGTCTCGCACTTGCACTAGAGTCAATAATCTAGTTACACTGTGATGAATCAAACACCCATAGAGTTCTGGTGTTGTTCCTGTTTTGCTCGCGGAAGAGGTTTAGTCAACGGATCTGCGACATTCAGATCCTTATGCACTTTGCAAATATCTATGTCTCCATCTTGAACATTTTCACGAATGGAGTTGAAGTGACGCTTGATGTGCCTGGTCTTTTTGTGAAACCTGGGCTCCTTGGCAAGGGCAATAGCTCCAATGTTGTCACATAAGAGAGTCATTGGCCCCGACACATTGGGAATAACTCCTAGGTCAGTAATGAACTCCTTCATCCAGATTGCTTCATGTGCTGCCTCCGAGGCTGCCATGTACTCCGCTTCACATATAGATCTCGCCACGACGCTTTGCTTGCAACTGCACCAGCTGACTACCCCGCCATTCAAAATATACACGTATCCGGTTTGTGACTTAGAGTCATCCAGATCTGTGTCGAAGCTAGCATCGACGTAACCCTTTACGACGAGCTCTCCGTCACCTCCATAAACGATAAACATATCCTTAGTCCTTTTCAGGTACTTCAGGATGTTCTTGACCGCTGTCCAGTGTTCCATGCGGGGATTACTTTGGTACCTTCCTACCAAACTTACGTCGAGGTTCACATCAGGTTTGGTACACAACATGGCACACATAATAGACCCTATGGCCGAGGCATAGGGGATGACACTCATCTTTTCTCTATCTTCTGCCGTGGTCGGGCATTGAGGCGAGCTCAATTTCACACCTTGCAACACAGGCAAGAACCCCTTCTTGGACTGATCCATATTGAACTTCTTCAATATCTTATCAAGGTATGTGCTTTGTGAAAGAGCTATGAGGCGTCTCGATCTATCTCTATAGATCTTGATGCCTAATATATAAGAAGCTTCTCCAAGGTCCTTAATTGAAAAACACTTATTCAAGTAGGCCTTTATGCTGTCCAAAAGTTCTATATCATTTCCCGTCAAAAGTATGTCATCCACATATAATATGATAAATGCTACAGAGCTCCCACTCACTTTCTTGTAAATGCAGGCTTCTCCATAAGTTTGCATAAACCCAAACGCTTTGATCATTTCATCAAAGCGAATGTTCCAACTCTGAGATGCTTGCACCAGCCCATAATTGGATCGCTGGAGCTTGCATTCTTAGGATCAACAGAACTTTCCGGCTGCATCATATACAATTCTTCCTTAAGATAGCCGTTAAGGAATGCCGTTTTGACGTCCATTTGTCATATCTCATAATCATAGTATGTGGCAATTGCTAACATGATTCGGACGGACTTCAGCTTCGTTATGAGAGAGAAAGTCTCATCATAGTCAACCCCTTGAACTTGTCGATAACCCTTACCAACAAGTCTAGCTTTATAGATGGTAACATTACCATCCGCGTCCGTCTTCTTATTAAAGATCCATTTATTTTCTATCGATCGCCGATCATCGGGCAAGTCTGTCAAAGTCCATACTTTGTTTTCATACATGGATCCTATCTCGGAATGCATGGCTTCAAGCCATTTGTTGGAGTCTGGGCCCGCCATCGCTTCTTCATAGTTCAAAGGTTCAGCGTTGTCTAACAACATGATTTCCAGGACAGGGTTGCCATACCATTCTGGTGTGGAACGTGTCCTTGTGGACCTACGAAGTTCAGTAGCAACTTGATCTGAAGTACCTTGATCATCATCATTAACTTCCTCTCTAGTCGGTGCAGGCACCATAGGAACATCTTCCTGAGCTGCACTATTTTCCGGTTTAAGAGGTAGTACTTCATCAAGTTCCATTTTCCTCCCAATTACTTCTTTTGAGAGAAACTCTTTCTCTAGAAAGGACCCATTCTTGGCAACAAAGATCTTGCCTTCATATCTGAGGTAGAAGGTATACCCAATGGTTTCCTTAGGGTATCCTATGAAAACCCATTTTTCCGACTTGGGTTCGAGCTTTTCAGGTTGAAGTTTCTTGACATAAGCATCGCATCCCCAAACTTTTAGAAACGACAGCTTAGGTTGCTTCCCAAACCATAATTCATACGGTGTCGTCTCAACGGATTTAGACAGTGCTCTATTTAAACTGAATGTAGCTATCTCTAAAGCGTATCCCCAAAATGATAGCGGTAAATCGGTAAGAGACATCATAGACTGCACCATATCTAATAGAATGCGATTACGACGTTCGGACACACTGTTACGCTGAGGTGTTCCAGGCGGCGTGAGTTGTGAAACAGTTCCACATTTCCTTAAATGCGTACCAAACTCATGACTTAAATATTCTCCCCCACGATCTGATCTTAAGAACTTTATTTTTCTGTCACGTTGGTTCTCTACCTCATTCTGAAATTCCTTGAACCTTTCAAAGGTCTTAGACTTGTGTTTCATTAAGTAGACATACCAATATCTCCTTAAGTCGTCAGTGAGGGTGAGAACATAACGATAGCCACCGCGGGCCTTAACGCTCATTCGACCGCACACATCAGTATGTATAATTTCCAATAAGTTGGTTGCCCGCTCCATTGTTCCGGAGAACGGAGTCTTGGTCATTTTGCCCATGAGGCCTGGTTTGCACGTGTCAAATGATTCGTAATCAAGAGACTCCAAAAATCCATCTGCATGGAGCTTCTTCATGCGTTTGACACCAATGTGACCAAGGCGGCAGTGCCACATGTATGTGGGACTATCATTATCAATCTTTCATCTTTTGGTATTCACACTATGAATATGTGTAACATCACGTTCGAGATTCATTAAGAATAAACCATTGACCAGTGGATCATGACCATAAAACATATATCTCATATAAATAGAACAACCATTATTCTCGGATTTAAATGAGTAGCCATCTCGTATTAAACGAGATCCAGATACAATGTTCATGCTCAAAGCTAGCAGTAAATAACAATTATTGAGGTTTAAAACTAATCCCGTAGGTAAATGTAGAGGTAGCGTGCCGACGGTGATCACATCGACCTTGGAACCATTCCCGACGCGCATCGTCACCTCGTCCTTCGCCAATCTCTGCTTATTCCCCAGCTCCTGTTTTGAGTTACAAATATGAGCAATCGCACCGGTATCAAATACCCAGGAGCTACTACGAGTACTGGTAAGGTACACATCAATAACATGTATATCACATATACCTTTGGTGTTGCCGGCCTTCTTATCCGCTTAGTACTCGGGGCAGTTCCGCTTCCAGTGACCGTTTCCCTTGCAATAAAAGCACTCAGTCTCAGGTTTGGGTCCGTGCTTTGGCTTCTTCCCTGCAACTGGCTTACCAGGCGCGACAACTCCCTTTCCGTCCTTCTTGAAGTTTTTCTTACCCTTGCCTTTCTTGAAATTAGTGGTTTTATTGACCATCAACACTTGATGTTCCTTTTTGATCTCCACCTCCGTTGATTTCAGCATTAAAAATACCTCAGGAATGGTTTTCACCATCCCCTACATATTGTAGTTCATCACAAAGCTCTTGTATCTAGGTGGGAGTGACTAAAGGATTCTGTCAATGACCGCCTCATCCGGGAGGTTAATCTCCAGCTAAGACAAGCGGTTGTGCAACCCAAACATTTTGAGTATGTGCTCGCTGACAGAACTATTCTCCTCCATCTTACAACTGTAGAACTTGTCGGAGACTTCATATCTCTCGACCCGGGCATGAGCTTGGAAAACCATTTTCAGCTCTTGGAACATCTCATATGCTCCGTGCTGCTCGAAATATTTTTGGAGCCCCGGTTCTAAGCTGTAAAGCATGCCACACTGAACCAGGGAGTAATCATCAACACACGACTGACAGGCGTTCATAACGTCTGGATTCGCCGGGACGGGTGCTTCACCTAGCGGTGCTTCAAGGACATATGCTTTCTTGGCAGCTATGAGGATGATCCTGAAGTTCCGGACCCAATCCGTATAGTTGCTACTGTCGTCTTTTAGCTTGGTTTTCTCTAGGAACGTGTTGAAGTTGAGGTTGACATGAGCGTGGGCCATTTGATCTACAAGACATTTTTGCAAAAGTTTTAGACTAAGTTCATGATAATTAAGTTCATCTAATCAAATTATTTAATGAACTCCCACTCAGATAGACATCCCTCTAGTCATCTAAGTGATACATGATCCGAGTCAACTAGGCCGTGTCTGATCATCACGTGAGACGGACTAGTCATCATCAGTGAACATCTTCATGTTGATCGTATCTTCTATACGACTCATGTTCGACCTTTCGGTCTCTTGTGTTCCGAGGCCATGTCTGTACATGCTAGGCTCTTCAAGTCAACCTAAGTGTATTGCGTGTGTAAATCTGGCTTACACCCGTTGTATGTGAACGTTAGAATCTATCACACTCGATCATCATGTGGTGCTTCGAAACAACGAACTTTCGCAACGGCGCACAATTAGGGGAATCATTTTCTTGAAATTATTATGAGGGATCATCTTATTCACTACCATCGTTCTAAGCAAATAAGATGCAAAAACATGATAAACATCACATGCAATCAAATAGTGACATGATATGGCCAATATCATTTTGCTCCTTTTGATCTCCATCTTCGGGTCGCCATGATCATCATCGTCACCGGCATGACACCACGATCTCCATCATCGTGTCTCCATGAAGTTGTCTCGCCAACTATTACTTCTACTACTATGGCTAACGGTTTAGCAATGAAGTAAAGTAATTACATGGCGTTATTCAGTGACACGCAGGTCATACAAATAGATAAAGACAACTCCTATGGCTCCTGCCGGTTGTCATACTCATTGACGTGCAAGTCGTGATTCCTATTTCAAGAATATGATCAATCTCATACATCACATATATTTCATTCATCACATCCTTTTGGCCATATCACATCACACGGCATATGCTGCAAAAACAAGTTAGACGTCCTCTAATTGTTGTTTCAAGTTTTTACGTGGCTGCTCTAGGTTTCTAGCAAGAACGTTTCTTACCTACACCAAAACCACAACGCGATATGCCAATTGCTATTTACCCTACATAAGGACCATTTTCATCAAATCCGATCCGATTAAAGTGGGAGAGACAGACACCCTCTAGCCACCTTATGCAACTAGTGCACGTCAGTCGATGGAACCTGTCTCACGTAAGCGTACGTGTAAGGTCGGTCCGGGCCGCTTCATCCCACGATGCTGCCGAAACAAGATAAGACTAGTAGTGGCAAGTAAATTGACAAAATCGACGCCCACAACAAACTTGTGTTCTACTCGTGCATAGAAACTAAGCATAGACCTAGCTCATGATGCCACTGTTGGGGATCGTTGCAGAAATTAAAATTTTTCTACGCATCACCAAGATCAATCTATGGAGTAACTAGAAATGAGAGAGAGGGGAGTGCATCTTCATACCCTTGAAGATCATGAGACGAAAGCGTTACAAGAAAGCGGATGAAGGAGTCGTACTCGAAGCGATTCAGATCGCGGTGGATTCCGATCTTAGCGCCGAACAACGGCACCTCCGCATTCAACACACGTGCAGCCCGGTTACGTCTCCCGCGCCTTGATCCAGCAAGGAGGAGGGAGAGGTTGAGGAAGAAGGCTCCAACATCAGCACGACGGCGTGGTGGTGATGGAGTGGTAGTTCTCCGGCAAGGCTTCGCCAAGCTCGAGCGGAGGAGGAGAGGTGTTGGGGAGGGGAGGGGCTGCACCTTTGATGTGGTGCTGCAACCCTCCCCTCGCCCCTCTATTTATAGGATAAGGGGGAAGGGGGGCCGGCCCCTCTAGATGGGATCTAGAGGGGGGCGGCGGCCAAGGGGGGAGGGGGCTTGCCCCCCAAGCAAGGGGAGGCGCCCCCCTTAGGGTTCCCCCCAACCCTAGGCGCATGGGCCCTAGGGGGGGAGCCCAACCCTCCAAGGGGCTGGTTCCCTTCCCTCTACAGCCCATGAGGCCCTTCGGAACAGGTGGCCCCTCCCGGTGGACCCTCGGAACCCCTCCGGTGGCCCCGATACAATACCGGTAAGCCCTCGAATATTTCCGGTGACCGTATGACAACTTCCCAGATATAAATCTTCACCTTCGGACCATTCCGGAATTCCTCGTGGCATCCGGGATCTCATCCGGGATCACGCGGACATGACCGAGACAGCTCTCCGGCCAATAACCAACAGCGGGATCTGGATACCCATGTTGGCTCCCACATGTTCCACAATGATTTCATCGGATGAACCACGATGTCAAGGATTCAAGTAATCCCGTATACAATTCCCTTTGTCAATCTGTACGTTACTTGCCACCAAACCGAAAATAATGAACATTTGTAAGGAATATTTTGGGCACTGAATTTAAATCATTATTGTATTTGAATTTGGAATTATATTCATAATATATGGGATATATTTTCAAATAACTTTGGAATGTTTTATGTGCTGTTGGAAAAGTCCATCTAGCACCATAAAATTATTCAGAGTGTTTTGAAAATATATCCCGTATATTCATAATATATGGGATATATTTTCATTCGATCGTCGGTATCCCAATACCTTGTTCAATCTCGTTACCGGCAAGTCATTTTACTCGTTCCATAGTGCATGATCCCGTGACTAACCACTTAGTCACATTGAGCTCATTATGATGATGCATTACCAAGTGGGCCCAGAGATACCTCTCCGTCATACGGAGTGACAAATTCTAGTCTCGATTCATGCCAACCCAACAGACACTTTTGGAGATACCTGCAGTGCACATTTATAGTCACCTAGTTACGTTGTGACATTTGGTACACCCAAAGCACTCTTACGGTATCCGGGAGTTACGCAATCTCATGGTCTAAGGAAATGATACTTGACATTAGAAAAGCTTTAGCAGACGAACTACACGATCTTGTGCTATGCTTAGTATTGGGTCTTGTCCATCACATCATTCTCCGAATGATGTGATCTTGTTATCAATGACATCCAATGTCCATAGTCAGGAAACCATGACCATTTGTTGATCAACGAGCTAGTCAACTATAGGCTCACTAGGAACACGTTGTGGTCTATGTATTCACACATGTATCACGGTTTCCGGTTAATACAATTATAGCATGAACAATAGACAATTATCATGAACAAGGAAATATAATAATAATCATTTTATTATTACCTCTAGGGCATACTTCCAACAAGGATTTGTGGCTCTGAGCAGCTTCCTATCCTGGTGGGGGGTGATTTCAACATCATTAGAAGGCGTGAGGAGAAGAACAATGATAACTTTGACGGCAGATGGTCGTTCATGTTTAATACTATCATTGAAAGCTTGGATCTGAGAGAGATTGAGCTCTCAGGAAGAAAATTCACTTGGGCCATCGCGATGCCAAATCCGATGTTTGAAAAGTTGGATCGAGTGTTGCTAGTGTCGAATGGGAACAAAAGTTTCCCTTTGTAACAGTTCAGGCTCTGTCCCGTCGAATTTCTAACCACACGCCATTATTTGTTGACTCTGGTGAGGCCACTCACTTGGGAAATAAAAACTCGTTCTCTTTTGAGCTTGCTTGGTTTGAGCGAGACGGCTTCTTTGATCTCGTAGCTAGAGAGTGGGCTAAGGATTCCAGCGGTAGGACTGTGCTTGAGCGCTGGCAGAATAAGATCAGGCATTTGAGAAGTTTCCTGCGTGGGTGGGCCAAATATCTTAGCAGGATTTATAAGGTCAAAAAGGAATGGCTCCTTACCTTATTCAGGCCTTAGATGTAAAAGCAGAAACCACAGTTCTGCCAGCCTCGGAGCTTCATGCCAAGCTTGACGCGGAGATGAGGATGAAAGAGCTTCTTCGTGAGGAGGAATTGAAGTGGGCGTTGCGGGCCAAGGTCCGGCGAGTAGTCCAGGGGGACGCGAACATTCAATTCTTTCACATGATCGCTAATGGTAAACACAGAAAGAAGAGGATCTTTCAGCTTGAACAAGATGAAGGAACGATTTTAGGACAGGAAAACCTAAAATTATACATTACCGAGTATTATAAGCAGCTGTTTGGACCCCCAGAGGATAATTGTGTGTCTCTGGATGAGTCCAGGATTGAGGATGTTCCTTAACTAACAGTAGTGGAGAACGATATTTTGGCAGCTCCTTTTACTGAGAAAGAAGTATTTGAGGCCATATCGCAAATGAAAAATAATAAGGCTCCCGGACCGGATGGATTTCCGGCTGAGTTTTATAAGAAGTGTTGGCATATCATTAAGAGGGTCTGTTGCCCTTGTTCAATGATCTCTTCTCTGGGCAGCTTCAGCTTTTCCAACTGAATTTTGGAATGATAACCCTTCTTCCTAAGAAAACAGAGGTTGTGAGAATTGAACAATCTAGGCCAATCTGTCTTCTTAATGTTAGTTTCAAATTTTCACCAAGGTCGGGACTAATAGGCTCAAAAGGATCGCGCATGTTGTGGTGCAGCCTACCAAAACTGCTTTCATGCCGGACCGGAACATCCTTGAAGGGGTTGTGGTCCTTCATGAAACGCTTCATGAGATCCACACGAAAAAGCTTGATGGAGTTGTTTTCAAGGTGGATTTCGAGAAAGCGTACGACAAAGTCAAATGGCCTTTCCTTCAGCAGGCCTTACGCATGAAGGGTTTTGATGAAGCTTGGTGACGTCAGGTAGAATCTTTCACGCAAAAAGGGAGTGTTGGAATTAAAGTGAATGATGACACAGGTCATTATTGTTGGGGATCATTGCAGAAAATAAAAAAATTTCTACGCATCACCAAGATCAATCTATGGAGTCATCGAGCAATGAGAGAGATAGGAGTGCATCTACATACCCTTGTAGATCGCGAGCGGAAGCGTTCAAGAGAACGGGGTTGATGGAGTCGTACTCGTCGTGATCCAAATCACCGAAGATCCTAGTGCCGAACGGATGGCACCTCCGTGTTCAACACACGTACGGAGCGGAGACGTCTCCCGCACCTTGATCCAGCAAGGATGAGGCAGAGGTTGAGGAAGAGAGCTCCAGCAGCAGCACGATGGTGGGGTGGTGATGGAGAGGCAGTACTCCGGCAGGGCTTCGCCAAGCGTCTGCGGAGGAGGAGAGGTGTTGGGGAGGGGAGGGGCTGCGCCTTGGAGGTGTGTGTGCAGCCCTCCCCTCGCCCCTCTATTTATAGGGGAAGGGGGAAGGGGGCTGGCCCCTTCTAGATGATATCTAGAGGGGGGGCGAGGGGAGGGGGCTTGCCCCCCAAGCAAGGGGGACGCCCCCTCTAGGGTTCCCTCCAAACCCTAGGCGCATGGGCCCAAGGGGGGGTGCGCCCAGCCCCCTAGGGGCTGGTTCCCTGCCCACTACAGCCCATAAGGCCCTCCGAGAGAGGTGGTCCCTCCCGGTGGACCCCCAGAACCCCTCCGGTGGCCCCGGTACAATCCCGATAAGCCCGCGAACTTTTCCGGTGACCATATGACAACTTCGCATATATAAATCTTCACCACCGGACCATTCCAGAATTCCTTGTGACGTACGGGATCTCATCTGGGACTCCGAACAACATTCGGTAATCACTCACAAGTCTTCCTAATAACCCTAGCGTCACCGGACCTTAAGTGTGTAGACCCTACGGGTTCGGGAATCAAGCAGACATGACAGAGATAGCTCTCCGGCCAATAACCAACAGCGGGATCTGGACACCTATGTTGGCTCCTACATGTTCCACGATGATCTCATCGGATGAACCACGATGTCGAGGATTCAAGTAATCCCGTATACAATTCCCTTTGTCAATCGGTACGTTACTTGCCCGAGATTCGATCGCCGGTATCCCAATACCTCGTTCAATCTCGTTACCGGCAAGTCACTTTACTCGTCACATGATGCATGATCCCGTGACCAACCACTTGGTCACATTGAGCTCATTATGATGATGCATTACCGAGTGGGCCCAGAGATACCTCTCCGTCATACGGATTGACAAATCCTAGTCTCGATCCGTGTCGACCCAACAGACACTTTTGGAGATACCTGTAGTATACCTTTATAGCCACCCAGTTACCTTGTGACGTTTGGTACACCCAAAGCACTCCTACGGCATCCGGAAGTTACACGATCTGATGGTCTAAGAAAATGATACTGGACATTAGAAAAGCTCTAGCAAAACGAACTACACGATCTTGTGCTATGCTTAGGATTGGGTCCTGTCCATCACATCATTCTCCTAATGATGTGATCCCGTTATCAATGACATCCAATGTCCATAGTTAGGAAACCATGACTATCTATTGATCAACGAGCTAGTAAACTAGAGGCTCACTAGGGACATGTTGTGGTCTATGTATTCACACATGTATTAAGATTTCCGGATAACACAATTATAGCATGAATAATAGATAATTATCATGAATAAGGAAATATAATAATAATCATTTTATTATTGCCTCTAGGGCATATTTCCAACAGTCTCCCACTTGGACTAGAGTCAATAATCTAGTTACATTGTGAATAATCGAAAACCCATAGAGTTCTAGTGTTGATCATGTTTTGTTCGCGGAAGAGGTTTAGTCAACGGATGTGCGACATTCAGATCCGAATGCACTTTGCAAATATCTATGTCTCCATCTTGAACATTTTCACAAATGGAGTTGAAGCGACGCTTGATGTGCCTGGTCTTCTTGTGAAACCTGGGCTCCTTGGCAAGGGCAATAGCTCAAGTGTTGTCACAGAAGAGAGTGATTGGCCCCGATGCATTGGGTATGACTCCTAGGTCGATGATGAACTCCTTCATCCAGATTGCTTCATGCGCTGCCTCCGAGGCTGCCATGTACTCCGCTTCACATGTAGATCCCGCCACGACGCTTTGCTTGCAACTGCACCAGCTTACTGCCCTACCATTCAAAATATACACGTATCCGGTTTGTGACTTAGAGTCATCCAGATCTGTGTCGAAGCCAGCGTCGATGTAACACTTTACGACGAGCTCTTCGTCACCTCCATAAACGAGAAACATATCCTTAGTCCTTTTCAGGTACTTCAGGATATTCTTGACCACTGTCCAGTGTTCCATGCCGGGATTACTTTGGTACCTTCCTACCAAACTTACGGAAAGGTTTACATCAGGTCTGGTACACAGCATGGCATACATAATAGACCCTATTGCCGAGGCATAGGGGATGACACTCATCTTTTCTCTATCTTCTTCCATGGTCGGGCATTGAGCCGAGCTCAATTTCACACCTTGCAACACAGGCAAGAACCCCTTCTTGGACTGATCCATATTGAACTTCTTCAATATCTTATCAAAGTATGTGCTTTGTGGAAGACCTATGAGGCGCCTCGATCTATCTCTATAGATCTTGATGCCTAATATGTAAGCAGCTTCTCCAAGGTCCTTCATTGAAAAACACTTATTCAAGTAGGCCTTAATGCTGTCCAAAAGTTCTATATCATTTCCCGTCAAAAGTATGTCATCTACATATAATATGAGAAATGCTACAGAGCTCCCACTCACTTTCTTATAAATGCAGGCTTCTCCATAAGTCTGGATAAACCCAAATGCTTTGATCATCTCATCAAAGCGAATGTTCCAACTCCGAGATGCTTGCACCAGCCCATAAATGGATCGCTGGAGCTTGCATACCTTGTTAGCATTCTTAGGGTCGACAAAACCTTCCGGCTGCATCATATACATTTCTTCCTTAAGATAGCCGTTAAGGAATGCTGTTTTGACGTCCATTTGCCATATCTCATAATCATAGTATGCGGCAATTGCTAACATGATTCGGACGGACTTCAGCTTCGCTACGAGAGACAAAGTCTCATCGTAGTCAACTCCTTGAACTTGCTGATAACCCTTAGTGACAAGTCGAGCTTTATAGATGGTAACATTGCCATCCGCGTCCGTCTTCTTCTTAAAGATCCATTT
Source organism: Triticum dicoccoides (assembly GCF_002162155.2). Taxonomy (NCBI): domain Eukaryota; kingdom Viridiplantae; phylum Streptophyta; class Magnoliopsida; order Poales; family Poaceae; genus Triticum; species Triticum dicoccoides. The sequence continues at coordinate 671,649,359 of NC_041387.1, read as the reverse complement.
ATTTTCTATCGCTCGCCGATCATCGGGCAAGTCTGTCAAAGTCCATACTTTGTTTTCATACATGGATCCTATCTCGGATTGCATGGCTTCAAGCCATTTGTTGGAATCTGGGCCCGCCATCGCTTCTTCATAGTTCGAAGGTTAACCGTTGTCTAACAACATGATTTCGAAGACAGGGTTGCCATACCATTCTGGTGTGGAACGTGTCCTTGTGGACCTTCGAAGTTCAGTAGCTACTTGATCCGAAGTACCTTGATCATCATCACTAACTTCCTATCTAGTCGGTGCAGGCACCACAGGAACATCTTCCTGAGCTGCGCTACTTTCCGGTTCAAGAGGCAGTACTTCATCGAGTTCTACTTTCCTCCCACTTATTTCTTTCGAGAGAAACTCTTTCTCTAGAAAGGACTCGTTCTTGGCAACAAAGGTCTTGCCTTCGGATCTAAGGTAGAAGGTATACCCAATGGTTTCCTTAGGGTATCCTATGAAGACGCATTTTTCCGACTTGGGTTCGAGCTTTTCAGGTTGAAGTTTCTTGACATAAGCATCGCATCCCCAAACTTTTAGAAACGATAGCTTAGGTTTCTTCCCAAACCATAATTCATATGGTGTCATCTCAACGGATTTAGACGGTGCCCTATTTAAAGTGAATGTAGCTGTCTCTAGAGCGTATCCCCAAAATGATAGCGGTAAACCGATGAGTGACATCATAGATCAGACCATATCCAATAGAGTGCAATTACGACATTCGGACACACCGTTATGCTGAGGTGTTCCAGGCGGCGTGAGTTGTGAAACGATTCCACATTTCCTTAACTGCGTACCAAATTCGTGACTTAAATATTCTCGTCCACGATTTGATCGTAAGAACTTTATTTTTCGGTCACGTTGATTCTCTACCTCATTATGAAATTCCTTGAACTTTTCAAAGGTCTCAGACTTGTGTCTCATGAAGTAAACATACCCATATCTACTCAAGTCATCAGTGAGGGTGAGAACATAACGATAGCCACCGCGAGCCTCAACGCTCATTGGACCGCACACATCAGTATGTATAATTTCCAATAAGTTGGTTGCTCGCCCCATTGTTCCGTAGAACGGAGTCTTGGTCCTTTTACCCATGAGGCATGGTTCGCACGTGTCAAATGATTCGAAATCAAGAGACTCCAAAAGTCCATCTGTATGGATCTTCTTCCTGCGTTTGACACCAATGTGACCAAGGCGGCAGTGCCACAGATATGTGGGACTATCATTATCAATCTTACATCTTTTGGTATTCACACTATGAATATGTGTAACATCACGTTCGAGATTCATTAAGAATAAACCATTGACCAACGGGGCCTGACCATAAAACATATCTCTCATATAAATAGAACAACCATTATTCTCGGATTTAAATGAGTAGCCATCTCGTATTAAACGAGATCCAGATACAATGTTCATGCTCAAAGCTGGCACTAAATAACAATTATTGAGGTTTAGAACTAATCCCGTAGGTAAATTTAGAGGTAGCATGCCGACAGCGATCACATCGACCTTGGAACCATTCCCGACGCGCATCATCACCTCGTCCTTCGCCAGTCTCCGTTTATTCTGCAGCTCCTGTTTTGAGTTACAAATATGAGCAACCGCACCGGTATCAAATACCTAGGATCTACTGCGAGTACTGGTAAGGTACACATCAATTACATGTATATCACATATACCTTTGGTGTTGCCGGCCTTCTTGTCCTCTAAGTACTTGGGGCAGTTCTGCTTCCAGTGTCCGCTTCCCTTGCAATAAAAGCACTCAGTCTCAGGTGTGGCTCCGTGCTTTGGCTTCTTCCCTGCAACTGGCTTACCAGGCGCGGCAACTCCCTTGCCGTCCGTCTTGAAGTTTTTCTTACCCTTGCCTTTCTTGAAACTAGTGGTTTTATTGACCATCAACACTTGATGTTCCTTTTTGATTTCTACTTCCGCTGATTTCAGCATTGAAAATATCTCAGGAATAGTTTTCACCATCCCTTGCATATTGTAGTTCATCACAAAGCTCTTGTAGCTAGGTGGGAGCGACTGAAGGATTCTGTCAATGACCTCCTCATCTGGGAGGTTAATGTCCAGCTGGGACAAGCGGTTGTGCAACCCAGACATTTTGAGTATGTGCTAACTGACAGAACTATTTTCCTCCATCTTACAATTGTAGAACTTGTCGGAGACTTCATATCTCTCGACCCGGGCATGAGCTTGTAAAACCATTTTCAGCTCTTCGAACATCTCATATGCTCCGTGTTGTTCAAAATGCTTTTGGAGCCCCGGTTCTAAGCTGTAAAGCATGCCGCACTGAATGAGGGAGTAGTCATCAACACGCGACTGCCAGGCGTTCATAACGTCTTGAGTTGCTGGGAAAACGGGTGCTTCACCTAGCGGTGCATCTAGGACATTTGCTCTTTTGGCAGCTATGAGGATGATCCTCAAGTTCCGGACCCAGTCCGTATAGTTGCTGCCATCGTCTTTCAGCTTGGTTTTCTCTAGGAACGCGTTGATGTTGAGGGCAACATTAGCGTGGGCCATTTGATCTACAAGACATATTGCAAAGGTTTTAGACTAAGTTCATGATAATTAAGTTCATCTAATGAAATTATTTAATGAACTCCCACTCAGATAGACATCCCTCTAGTCATCTAAGTGATCCATGATCCAAGTCAACTAGGCCGTGTCCGATCATCACGTGAGACAGACTAGTCATCATCGGTGAACATCTTCATGTTGATCGTATCTTCTATACGACTCATGTTCGACCTTTAGGTCTCTTGTGTTCCGAGGCCATGTCTGTACATGCTAGGCTCGTCAAGTCAACCTAAGTGTTTTGCATGTGTAAATCTGTCTTGCACTCGTTGTATGTGAATGTTAGAATCTATCCCACCCGATCATCACGTGGTGCTTCGAAACAACGAACTTTCGCACAGGCGCACAATTAGGGGGAACACTTTCTTGAAATTATTATAAGGGATTATCTTATTTACTACTGTCGTTCTAAGCAAATAAGATGCAAAAACATGATAAACATCACATGCAATCAAATAGTGACATGATATGACCAATATCATTTTGCTCCTTTTGATCTTCATCTTCGGGGCGCCATGATCATCATCGTCACCGGCATGACACCATGATCTCCATCATCGTGTCTTCAGGAATTTGTCACGCCAACCATTACTTCTACTACTATGGCTAACAGTTTAGCAATAAAGTAAAGTAATTACATGGTGTTATTCAATGACACGCATGTCATACAATAATTAAGACAACTCCTATGGCTCCTGCCGGTTGTCATACTCATCGACATGCAAGTCGTGATTCCTATCACAAGAACATGATCAATCTCATACATCACATATATATCATTCATCACATCCTTTTGGCCATATCACATCACAAGGCATATGCTGCAAAAACAAGTTAGACGTCCTCTAATTGTCGTCGCATGTTTTTACGTGGCTGCAATAGGGTTCTAGCAAGAACGTTTCTTACCTACGTCAAAACCACAACGTGATATGCCAATTTCTATTTACCCTTCATAAGGATCCTTTTCATCGAATCCGATCATTTCTTACCTACGTCAAAACCACAACGTGATATGCCAATTTCTATTTACCCTTCATAAGGACCCTTTTCATCGAATCCGATCCGACTAAAGTGGGAGAGATAGACACTCGCTAGCCATCTTATGCAACTAGTGCATGTCAGTCGTTGGAACCTGTCTCACGTAAGCGTACGTGTAAGGTCGGTCCCGGCCGCTTCATCTCACGCTGCCGCCGAAACAAGATAAGACTAGTAGTGGCACGTAAATTGACAACATCTACGCCCACAACAAAATTGTGTTCTACTCGTGCATAGAAACTACGCATAGACCTAGCTCATGATGTCACTTTTGGGGATCGTTGCAGAAAATAAAAAAAATTCTACGCATCACCAAGATAAATCTATGGAGTCATCTAGCAACGAGAGAGATAGGAGTGCATCTACATACCCTTGTAGATCGCGAGCGGAAGCGTTCAAGAGAACGGGGTTGATGGAGTCGTACTCGTCGTGATCCAAATCACCGAAGATCCTAGTGCCGAACGGACGGCACCTCCGCGTTCAACACACATACGGAGCGGAGACGTCTCCCGCGCCTTGATCCAGCAAGGAGGAGGGAGAGGTTGAGGAAGAGAGCTCCAGCAGCAGTACGACGGCGTGGTGGTGATGGAGAGGCAGTACTCCGACAGGGCTTCACCAAGCGTCTGCGGAGGAGGAGAGGTGTTGGGGAGGGGACGGGCTGCGCCTTGGAGGTGTGTGTGCAGCCCTCCCCTCGCTCCTCTATTTATAGGGGAAGGGGGAAGGGGGCCGGCCCCCTCTAGATGAGATCTAGAGGGGGGGGGGCAAGGGGAGGGGGCTTGCCCCCCAAAGCTAGGGGGGCGCCCTCTCTGGTTCCCTGCCCACTACAGCCCATAAGGCCGTCCGAGAGAGGTGTGTTGGAAATATGCCCTAGAGGCAATAATAAATTAGTTATTATTACTAGCAAACATGCCCGTGCGTTGCAACGGGAGAAAAAAATTACCTCTCATACACACTCTCGATACATCAGCAAATCTCTTGAAATCGTGCATGATTCCACATGAAAAACAACATGATAAATGATGTTGCGCAAAAACATAAAGACGTGATGATTTTTGAAGTGTATTCAAGGTGTTTCCAATTTAGACAATATAAATATATATCTAGTTGCAGGTATATCTTTACGCATTTGTTGTCGTTCCTCCTCGCTGGTGCCCAACAAATATTTGCATTACAATGAAAATAGCAAACTATATTTTATTATTTAATGATAGCATTTGCATAAGAGCATTATTTTTGCCTCCTTTATATATGTGCTTATTTTGTAATCCAAGTCAAATCTTAATTTGGTTGCAAACATATTAGACAACTCCATAAAAAACAATCAATTTGTAAGGACATGCATACCAAATGTTCAAGGTTGCATATCAACATTGATATTCTTAAAAAAATGATTTTTTTAACAATATGAAAATTAAAGTCAAGACATTGGTTTACGTAAAGCTTGTATCAGCAACATTGTACATTTTTTATACATCAGAAACATTTTATATATACACATTTAATACATTCCAATTTCATGGTAAACATTTTTTAAAACATTTTTATTTTTTATGTCTACTTTTTATACATATCCTACATTTTTTGTATACATCAGGAATATTTTTTATATACACGTTTAACGTAGTCCAAATACATGTACTATTTTTGAAAACTTATATATTTTTTTATGTCTACTTTGTTCCATACCACATTATATATGTTTCTGTACATTTTTCTTATACATCAAAAAACATTTTTTGTATGCACATTTGACACTTTTTTAATATATGATTAACATTTATTAAAGAATGAAAATTTATATTGCTATTTTTCTATATGAATTGTACTTTTTTGTATATAATGGAAACATTCTTTCTATACATGTACATTTTTTATACATCAGAAACATTTTATATATACACATTTAATACATTCCAATTTCATGGTAAACATTTTTTAAAACATTTTTATTTTTTATGTCTACTTTTTATACATATCCTACATTTTTTGTATACATCAGGAATATTTTTTATATACACGTTTAACATAGTCCAAATACATGTACTATTTTTGAAAACTTATATATTTTTTTATGTCTACTTTGTTCCATTCCACATTATATATGTTTCTGTACATTTTTCTTATACATCAAAAAACATTTTTTGTATGCACATTTGACACTTTTTTAATATATGATTAACATTTATTAAAGAATGAAAATTTATATTGCTATTTTTCTATATGAATTATACTTTTTTGTATATAATGGAAACATTCTTTCTATACATGTTTGAAATTTCTTTAGTGCATGATTAACGTTATTTCAAAGTCTGCATATAAGTGATTTTTATGATTAAAATATTCATAGTATTTCGAAATAAAGCCAAAAGAAAAAAAATACAGAACGTATGTAAAAATAATTAAGAAAAATAAGTGCTAAAGGCCGCTCTGCCCGGCCCAATCGGGCATCTGTCTAGAGAAAAGGGGGAGCAATAATAGAGAAAAGGGGGAGCAATAATAGAGAAAAGGGGCAGATGGGGGATCGAACCTAGGTCTTCTAGGCGGAAGAGGGATAGTCCAGCCAGGCGGGCTAACCAAGCCCTTTTTTCCTCTTACAGGGGGTATATGTGGGTAAATTATGTGAACTCTATGGGCAAATTCCGTGACGTACGACAGAAACCCAATTCTCTTTATTATTAGGTAAAGATTATTATATTTCCTTGTTCATGATAATCGTTTATTATCCATGCTATAATTGTATTGAAAGGAAACTCAGATACATGTGTGGATACATAGACAACACCATGCCCCAAGTAAGCCTCTAGTTGACTAGCTCGTTGATCAATAGATGGTTACGGTTTCCTGACCATGGACTTTGGATGTCGTTGATAATGGGATCACATCATTAGTAGAATGATGTGATGGACAAGACCCAATCCTAAGCCTAGCACAAAGATCTTGTAGTTCGTATGCTAAAGCTTTTCTAATGTCAAGTATCATTTCCTTAGACCATGAGATTGTGCAACTCCCGGATACCGTAGGAATGCTTTGGGTGTACCAAACGTTACAACGTAACTCGGTGGCTATAACGGTGCACTACAGGTATCTCCGAACGTGTCTGTTGGGTTGGCACGAATCGAGACTGGGATTTGTCACTCCGTGTAAACGGAGAGGTATCTCTGGACCCACTCGGTAGGACATCATCATAATGTGCATAATGTGACCAAGGGGTTGATCACGGGATGATGTGTTACGGAACGAGTAAAGAGACTTGCTGGTAACGAGATTGAACAAGGTATCGGGATACCGACGATCGAATCTCGGGCAAGTACAATACCACTAGACAAAGGGAATTGTATACGGGATCGTTTGAGTCCCTGACATCATGGTTCATCCGATGAGATCATCGTGGAACATGTGGGAGCCAACATGGGTATCCAGATCCCGCTGTTGGTTATTGACCGGAGAACGTCTCGGTCATGTCTGCATGGTTCCCGAACCCGTAGGGTCTACACACTTAAGGTTCGATGACGCTAGGGTTATAAAGGAAGTTTGTATGTGGTTACAGAATGTTGTTCGGAGTCCCGGATGAGATCCCGGACGTCACGAGGAGTTCCGGAATGGTCCGGAGGTAAAGATTTATATATGGGAAGTCCTGTTCTGGTCACCAGAAAAGTTTCGGGTTTTATCGGTAACGTACTGGGACCACCGGGAGGGTCCCGGGGGTCCACCAAGTGGGGCCACCGGCCCCGGAGGGCTGCATGGGCCAAGTGTGGGAGGTGACCAGCCCCAGGTGGGCTGGTGCACCCCCCACAAGGGCCCAAGGCGCCTAGGGTTGGGGGAGGGGGCGCACCCACCTAACTTGGGGGGCAACTTTCCCCTCTCCCCCCCCCTTGGCCGCCACCCTAGATGGGATTGGGCTGGCCGCCGCCCCTAGGGGTGAAACCCAAAGTGGGGGCGCAGCCCCCCCTCTCCCCCTATATATACTTGAGGGTTTTTGGGGCTGCTAACAGATGAGTTTGACCTCTCCTTGGCGCAGCCCTACCTCTCTCCCTTCTCCTCTCCCGTGGTGCTTGGCGAAGTCCTGCAGGATTGCCACGCTCCTCCACCACCACCACGCCGTTGTGCTGCTGCTGGACGGAGTCTTCCTCAACCTCTCCCTCTCTCCTTGCTGGATCAAGGCGTGGGAGACGTCACCGGGCTGTACGTGCGTTGAACGCGGAGGTGCCGTCCGTTCGGCACTAGGATCTCCGGTGATTTGGATCACAACGAGTACGACTCCTTCAACCCCGTTCTCTTGAACGCTTCCTCTTAGTGATCTACAAGGGTATGTAGATGCACTCTCCTTCCCCTCGTTGCTGGTTTCTCCATAGATAGATCTTGGTGATTCGTAGGAAAATTTTGAATTTCTGCTACGTTCCCCAACAGTGGCATCATGAGCTAGGTCTATTGCGTAGATTCTTTGCACGAGTAGAACACAAAGTTGTTGTGGGCGTTGATTTTGTTCAATATGATTACCATTACTAGTCCAATCTTGTTTCGACGCTATTGTGGGATGAAGCGGCCCGGACCAACCTTACACGTACTCTTACGTGAGACAGGTTCCACCGACTGACATGCACTTGGTGCATAAGGTGGCTAGCGGGTGCCAGTCTCTCCCACTTTAGTCGAAACAGATTCGATGAAAAGGGTCCTTATGAAGGGTAGATAGCAATTGGCATATCACGTTGTGGTTTTGCGTAGGTAAGAAATGTTCTTGCTAGAAACCCATAGCAGCCACGTAAAACAAGCAAACAACAATTAGAGGACGTCTAACTTGTTTTTGCAGGGTATGCTATGTGATGTGGTATGGCCAAGAAGAATGTGATGAATGATATGTGATGTATGAGATTGATCATGTTCTTGTAATAGGAGTCACGACTTGCATGCCGATGAGTATGACAACCGGCAGGAGCCATAGGAGTTGTCTTAATTTATTGTATGACCTGCGTGTCATTGAACAACGCCATGTAATTACTTTACTTTATTGCTAACCGATAGCCATAGTAGTAGAAGTAATAGTTGGCGAGACAACTTCATGAAGACACGATGATGGAGATCATGATGATGGAGATCATGGTGTCATGCCGGTGACGATGATGATCATGGAGCCCCGAAGATGGAGATCAAAAGGAGCAAAATGATATTGGCCATATCATGTCACTATTTGATTGCATGTGATGTTTATCATGTTTATGCATCTTGTTTGCTTAGAACGAAGGTAGTAAATAAGATGATCCCTTATTAAAATTTCAAGAAAGTGTTCCCCCTAACTGTGCACCATTGCGAAAGTTCGTCGTTTCGAAGCACCACGTGATGATCGGGTGTGATAGATTCTTACGTTCACATACAACGGGTGTAAGCCAGATTTACACACGCGAAACACTTAGGTTAACTTGACGAGCCTAGCATGTACAGACATGGCCTCGGAACACAAGATACCGAAAGGTCGAGCATGAGTCGTATAGTAGATACGATCAACATGAAGATGTTCACCGATGATGACTAGTCCGTCTCACGTGATGATCAGACACGGCCTAGTTGACTCGGATCATGTAATCACTTAGATGACTGGAGGGATGTCTATCTGAGTGGGAGTTCATGAGATGAACTTAATTATCCTGAACATGGTCAAAAGATCTTTCCAAATTATGTCGATAGCTCGCGCTTTAGTTCTACTGTTTTAGATATGTTCCTAGAGAAAATATAGTTGAAAGTTGACAGTAGCAATTATGCGGACAGTAGAAGGCTTGTGTCCTTAATGCACCGTTCGATGTGCTGGACCCTAAACGTCGTCTGTGGATGTTGCGAACATCGGACATACACGTTTTGATAACTACATGATAGTTCAGTTAAACGGTTTAGAGTTGAGGCACCAAAGATGTTTTTCGAAACATCGTGGAATATATGAGATGTTTCGAGGGCTGAAATTGGGATTTCAGGCTCGTGCCCACGTCAAGAGGTATAAGACCTCCGACGATTTTCTTAGCCTGCAAACTAAGGGAGAAAAGCTCAATCGTTGAGCTTGTGCTCAGATTGTCTGAGTGCAACAATCACTTGAATCGAGTGGGAGTTGATCTTCCAGATGAGATAGTGACGTTTCTCCAAAGTCATTGCCACCAAGCTGCTAGAGCTTCGTGATGAACTATAACATATCAGGGATAGATATGATGATCCTTGAGGTATTCACGATGTTTGACACCGCGAAAGTAGAAATCAAGGAGGAGCATCAATTGTTGATGGTTGGTGAAACCACTAGTTTCAAGAAGGGCAAGGGCAAGAAGGGACACTTCATGAAACAGCAAATCAGTTGCTGCTCCAGTGAAGAAACCCAAGGTTGAACCCAAACCCGAGACTAAGTGCTTCTGTAATAAGGGGAACAACCACTGGAGCAGAATTACCCTAGATACTTGGTAGATAAGAAGGCTGGCAAGGTCGATAGAAGTATATTGGATATACATTATGTTAATGTGTATTTACTAGTACTCCTAGTAGCACCAGGGTATTAGATACCGGTTCGGTTGCTAAGTGTTAGTAACTCGAAATAAAAGCTACGGAATAAACGGAGACTAGCTAAAGGTGAGCTGACGATACGTGTTGGAAGTGTTTCCAAGGTTGATGTGATCAAGCATCGCACGCTCCCTCTACCATCGAGATTGGTGTTAAACCTAAATAATCGTTATTTGGTGTTTGCGTTGAGCATAGACATGATTGGATTATGTCTGTCGCAATACGGTTATTCATTTAAGGAGAATAATGGTTACTCTGTTTATTTGAATAATACCTTCAATGGTCTAGCACCTAAAAGGAATGGTTTATTGAATCTCGATCGTAGTGATACACATTTTCATGCCAAAAAGGATGTAAGATAGTAATGATAGTACCACTTACTTGTGGCACTGCCATGTAAGTCATATTGGTGTAAAACGCATGATGAAGCTCCATGTTGATGGATCTTTGGACTCACTCGTTTTTGAAAAGTTTGAGACATGCAAACCATGTCTATTGGTGTATACGCATGAAGAAACTCCATGCAGATGGATCGTTTGGACTCACTTGATTTTGAATCACTTGAGATATGCAAATCATACCACATAGGCAAGATGACTGAAAAGCCTCGTTTTCAGTAAGATGGAACAAGATAGCAACTTGTTGGAAGTAACACACTTTGATGTGTGCAGTCCAATGAGTGCTGAGACATGCAGTGAATATCGTTATGTTTTACTTCACAGATGATTTAAGTAGATACTGTATATTTACTTGATGAAACACAAGTCTGAATTATTGAATGGTTCAAGTAATTTCAGAGTGAAGTTGAAGGTCATTGTGACAAGAGGATAAAATGTCTATGATATGATCATAGAGATGAGTATCTGAGTTACGAGCTTTGGCACACAATTAAGACATTGTGGAAATTGTTTCACAATTAATACCGCCTGGAACACCATAGTGTGATGGTGTGTCCGAACATCATAGTTGCACCCTATTGGATATGGTGCGTACCATGATGTCTCTTATCGAATTACCACTATCGTTCATGGGTTAGGCATTAGGGACAACCACACTCACTTTAATAGGGCGCCATGTAATTCCGTTGAGACGACATCGTTTGAACTATGGTTTGGAGAAACCTAAGTTGTCGTTTCTTAAAAGTTTGGGGCTGCGACGCTTATGTGAAAAAGTTTCATCATGATAAGCTCGAACCCAAAACGGATAAATACATCTTCATAGGATACCCAAAATGGTTGGGTATACCTCCTATCTCAGATCCGGAAGCAAAAGTAATTGTTTCTAGAAACGGGTCCTTTCTCGAGGAAAAGTTTCTCTCGAAAGAATTGAGTGGGAGGATGGTGGAGACTTGATGAGGTTATTGAACCGTCACTTCAACTAGTGTGTAGCAGGGCACAAGAAGTTGTTCCCGTGGCGCCTACACCAATTGAAGTAGAATCTTATGATAGTGATCATGAAGTTTCGGATCAAGTCACTACCGTACCTCGTAGGGTGACAAGGATGCGTACTACTTTAGAGTGGTACGCAATCCTGTCTTAGAGGTCATGTTGCTAGACAACAATGAACCTACGAGCTATGGAGAAGCGATGGTGGGCCCGGATTCTGACGAATGGCTCGAGGCCATAAAATCCGAGAAAGGATCCATGACTTTGGAAGAAATACTTGATGGTCGTAAGGCCATTGGGTACAGATGGATTTTAAAAGGAAGACAGATAATGATGGTAAGAATCACCATTAAGGAAGCTCGACTTGTCGTTAAGATGTTTTCCGACAAGTTCAAGGAGTTGACTACGGTGAGGCTTTCTCACTCGTAGCGATGCTAAGAGTCTGTTGAAATTGGATTAGCAGTTACTGCATTATTTGTGAAATCTTGCAGATAGAATGTCAAATAACCATTGTTTCCTCGACAGTTTTCTTGAGGAAAGGTTGTATGTGATACAACCAGAAGGTTTTGACAATCCTGAAGAACGCTAACAAATATGCAAAACTCCAGCAATCCTTCTAAGGACTGGAGTAAGCATCTCAGAGTTGGAATGTACGCTTTGATGAGATAATCAAAGATTTTGGGTTTATACAAAAGTTTATGAGAAACTTGTATTTCCAAAGAAGTAAGTGGGAGCATTATAGAATTTCTGATGAGTATATGTTGTTGACATATTGTTGATCAAAAATGATGTAGAATTTCTAGAAAGCATATAGGGTTATTTGAAAAGTGTTTTTCAATGGAAAACCTGGATTAGGCTACTTGAACAATAAGCATCAAGATCTATAAGATAGATCAAAATGCTTAATAATACTTTCAGTTGAGCACATACCTTGACATGATCTTGAAGGTATTCAAGATGGATCAGTCAAAGAAGGAGTTCTTGCCTGAGTTGTAAGGTATGAAGTTAAGAGTTAAAGCTCGACCACAGCAGAAGAGAGACAAAGGACGAAGGCCGTCCCCTATGCTTCAGATGTAGGCTCTATAGTATGCTATGATGTGTGCCACACCGGAAGTGTGCCTTGCCATGAATCAGTCAAGGGGTACAAGAATGATCCAGGAACGGATCATTGGACAGCGGTCAAAATTATCCTTAGAGGGATAAGGAAATGTTTCTCGATTATGGAGGTGATAAAGAGTTCGACGTAAAGGGTTACGTCGATGCAAGCTTTAACACCTATCCGAATGACTCTGAGTAGCAAACCGGATACGTATAGTGGAGCAACCATTTGGAATAGCTTCAAGTGGAACGTGGAAGCAGCATTTACAATATGACACAAAGAATTGCGAAGTACATACGGATCTGAATACTGCAGACCCATTGACTAAAACTTCTCTCACAAGGAAAACATGATCAAACCCCAGAACTCATTGAGTCTTAATCACAAGGTGATGTGAACTAGTTTAGTGACACTAGTAAACTCTTTGGATGTTGGTCACATGGCGATGTGACCTATCAGTGTTAATCACATAGCGATGTGAACTAGATTATTGACTGTAGTGCAAGTGGGAGACTGTTGGAAATATGCCCTAAAGACAATAATAAATTAGTTATTATTATTATTATATTTCCTTGTTCATGATAATCGTTTATAATCCATGCTATAATTGTATTGAAAGGAAACTCAGATAAATGTGTGGATACATAGACAACACCATGTCCCTAGTAAGCCTCTAGTTGACTAGCTCGTTGATCAATAGATGGTTACGGTTTCCTGACCATGGACTTTGGATGTCGTTGATAACGGGATCACATCATTAGCAGAATGATGTGATGGACAAGACCCAATCCTAAGCCTAGCACAAAGATCTTGTAGTTCGTATGCTAAAGCTTTTCTAATGTCAAGTATCATTTCCTTAGACCATTAGATTGTGCAACTCCCGGATACCGTAGGAATGCTTTGGGTGTACCAAACGTCACAATGTAACTGGGTGGCTATAAAGGTGCACTACAGGTATCTCCGAAAGTGTCTGTTGGGTTGGCACGAATCGAGACTGGGATTTGTCATTCCGTGTAAACGGAGAGGTATCTCTGGGCCCACTCGGTAGGACATCATCATAATGTGCACAATGTGACCAAGGGGTTGATCACGGGATGATGTGTTACGGAACGAGTAAAGAGACTTGCTGGTAACGAGATTGAACAAGGTATCGGGATACCGACGATCGAATCTCGGGCAAGTACAATACCGCTAGACAAAGGGAATTGTATACGGGATCGTTTGAGTCCTTGACATCATGGTTCATCCGATGAGATCATCGTGGAACATGTGGGAGCCAACATGGGTATCCAGATCCCGCTGTTGGTTATTGACCGGAGAACATCTCGGTCATGTCTGCATGATTCCCGAACCCGTAGGGTCGACACACTTAAGGTTCGATGACGCTAGGGTTATAAAGGAAGTTTGTATGTGGTTACCGAATGTTGTTCGGAGTCCCGGATGAGATCCCGGAAGTCATGAGGAGTTCCGGAATGGTCCGGAGGTAAAAATTTATATATGGGAAGTCCTGTTTTGGTCACCGGAAAAGTTTCAGGTTTTATCGGTAACGTACCGGGACCACCGGGAGGATCCCGAGGGTCCACCAAGTGGGGCCACCGGCCCCGGAGGGCTGCATGGGCCAAGTGTGGGAGGGGACCAGCCCCAGGTGGTCTGGTGCGGCCCCCACAAGGGCCCAAGGCGCCTAGGGTTGGGGGAGGGGGCGCACCCACCTAACTTGGGGGGCAACTTTCCCCTCTCCCCCTCCCCTTGGCCGCCACCCTAGATGGGATTGGGCTGGCCGCCGCCCCTAGGGGTGAAACCCTAGGTGGGGGCGCAGCCCCCCCTCTCCCCCTATATATACTTGAGGGTTTTTGGGGCTGCTAAAAGATGAGTTTGACCTCTCCTTGGCGCAGCCCTACCTCTCTCCCTTCTCCTCTCCCACGGTGCTTGGCGAAGCCCTGCAGGATTGCCACGCTCCTCCACCACCACCACGCTGTTGTGCTGCTGCGGGATGGAGTCTTCCTCAACCTCTCCCTCTCTCCTTGCTGGATCAAGGCGTGGGAGACGTCACCGGGCTGTACGTGTGTTGAACGCGGAGGTGCCGTCCGTTCGGCACTAGGATCTCCGGTGATTTGGATCACGACGAGTACGACTCCTTCAACCCCGTTCTCTTGAACGCTTCCGCTTAGCGATCTACAAGGGTATGTAGATGCACTCTCCTTCCCCTCGTTGCTGGTTTCTCCATAGATAGATCTTGGTGATCCATAGGAAAATTTTCAATTTCTGCTACGTTCCCGAACAAGGTGGCCCCTCCCGGTGGACCCCCGGAACCCCTCCGGTGGCCCCGGTACAATACCGATAAGTCCACGAACTTTTCCGATGACCATATGACAACTTCCCATATATAAATCTTCACCTCCGGACCATTTTGGAACTCCTCGTGATGTCCGGGATCTCATCCGGGACTCCGAACAGCATTCGGTAATCACTCACAAGTCTTCCTAATAACCCTAGCGTCATCAAACCTTAAGTGTGTAGACCCTACGGGTTCGAGAATCAAGCAGACATGACAGAGACAGCTCTCCGGCCAATAACCAACAGCGGGATCTGGATACCCATGGGCTCCTACATATTCCACGATGGTCTCATCGGATGAACCACGATGTCGAGGATTCAAGTAATCCCGTATACAATTCCCTTTGTCAATCGGTACGTTACTTGCCCGAGATTCGATCGTCGGTATCCCAATACCTCGTTCAATCTCGTTACCGGCAAGTCACTTTACTCGTCACGTAATGCATGATCCCGTGACCAACCACTTGGTCACATTGAGCTCATTATGATGATGCATTACCGAGTGGGCCCAGAGATACCTCTCCGTCATACGGAGTGACAAATCCCAGTCTCGATCCGTGTCAACCCAACAAACACTTTCTTAGATACCTGTAGTATACCTTTATAGCCACCCAATTATGTTGTGACGTTTGGTACACCCAAAGCACTCCTACGGTATCCGGGAGTTACACTATCTCATGGTCTAAGGAAATGATACTTGACATTAGAAAAGCTCTAGCAAAGCGAACTACACGATCTTGTGCTATGCTTAGGATTGGGTCTTGTCCATCACATCATTCTCCTAATGATGTGATCCCGTTATCAATGACATCCAATGTCCATAGTCAGGAAACCATGACTATCTATTGATCAACGAGCTAGTCAACTAGAGGCTCACTAGGGACATGTTGTGGTCTATGTATTCACACATGTATTACGATTTCCGGATAACACAATTATAGCATGAATAATAGACAATTATCATGAACAAGGAAATATAATAATAATCATTTTATTATTGCATCTAGGGCATATTTACAACAATTATTTCCAGACACACAAGGGCCTGAGACAAGGTGATCCAATGTCTCCTATTCTGTTCAACATTGTGGTTGACATGTTGGCAATTCTGATAGGAAGGGCAAAGGAGGCCGGTCAGGTGGGTGGCTTGGTGCCTCATATCTAGTTGATGGAGGTGTATCCATCCTCCAGTACGCTGATGATACAATCATCTTTATGGAGCATGACTTGGCAAAAGCGAGAAATATGAAGCTGGTGTTATGCTTAATTGAACAATTGACCGGATTGAAGATCAATTTTCATAAAAGCGAGTTGTTCTGCTTTGGTAGAGCCAATGAGGAACAAGATGCTTATAGGCAATTGTTTGGATGCGAATTGGGGGCGTTACCTTTCATGTACTTAGGTATACCCATTCACCATCGTAAGCTGACAAACAGAGAATGGAAGAGCATCGAAGACCGGTTTGAGAAGAAACTCAGCTGCTGGAAGGGCAAACTCATGTCATATGGAGGACGACTGATCCTTATTAATTCGGTGCTCACGAGTATGCCTATGTTTCTCTTATCTTTCTTCGAAGTCCTAGCTGGTGTTAGGAAAAGGCTGGACTTCTATCGATCCCAGTTCTTCTGGCAGAGTGATGAACTAAAGAGAAAATACCGACTCGCCAAATGGGATATCATTTGTCGACCAAAGGACCAGGGGGCCCTTGGTATTGAGAATCTTGAAGTCAAAACAGATGTCTTCTCAGTAAGTGGCTGTATAAACTTTCGGTTGAATCTGAGGCCACGTGGGCGCAGATTCTACGTAGTAAGTATCTGCAGTCCAAGACGTTGTCCCAGGCGACAGTGAGACCGACAGACTCGCCGTTTTGGAAGGGGCTTATGAGAGTCAAAGCTGCCTTCTTTAATAGAACAAAGTTTATAGTCGGTAATGGTAACACCACTCGCTTCTGGGAGGATACTTGGCTTGGTGAAACGCCGTTAGCGCTTCAGTATCCGTCCCTGTATCATATTGTTCAACGATGTGATGCTCTTGTTGCCACGATTTTGCAGTCCATTCCCCTTAATATTCAGTTTAGGAGGGCGCTTGTGGGCGACCGGTGGGAAGCATGGCTTCATTTGGTGAGTAGACTGATGGAGGTTCAGCTATCTCATCAGCCCGATCAGTTGTGTTGGAAGCTTACTAGGTCGGGAGAGTTCACAGTTAAGTCAATGTATATCGATGTCATTAACTCTAGTGTTATCCCTAGTTCCAAAGAGGTTTGGAAAGTCAAAGTTCCTTTGAAAATTAAAGTGTTTATGTGGTTTGTACATAAACAAGTCATTTTAACAAAGGATAATTTGATTAGGCGCAACTGGACAGGATCTACTAGGTGTAGTTTCTGTGATCGGGATGAAACCATTAAGCACCTCTTCTTTGACTGCCCATTGGCAAAGGTTTTATGGCACACGGTGCATATTGCCTTTAACATTACTCTTCCGAATTCGGTCAGTACGTTATTTGGAACGTGGCTTGTTGGGATAGAGTCCGAAACAGCTAGACACATTCGTGTAGGAGTATGTGCTTTGTTGTGAGCAATTTGGAATTGCAGAAATGATTTGGCTTTTAACAGACGAACAAATATTCATTTTTTGCAGGTTTTATTCCGAGCTACTGCGCTGATCCGTATGTGGTCCTTACTCACTCCGACGGAGGCCAGGAAGCGTTTGGTTACTGAATCTGTCCGGTGGGAGATGGTAGCGCGCGATATCTTCAACCGGTTTGGATGACGGTCATGTAATAGGATAGACAATTAGTTTACCTATCTTTGTTTTGCTAGCCGGTTGTAGCTTTTGGGCCTTGTGTTTTTGGTGTTGTGGCTCTTTGTGAGCTCGCCGTTATTTTGTTTTCAGACTATACGACCTTGTTGAACAACTTTATTTATCTATTTATGTGGCCGTATGCATCGTTCTGATGCAGAGGCCGAGGAGACCTCCCTTTTCAAAAAAATAAAAATAAAATCAAAGAGCATATATGATGAACTAGTGTCTGCATACATACGTACATCCCAATTTCTCCGTAAACACAAGAGGTTGCGTTGGCCGATCGACGACGGCATGGCCACCGATGGATCGACCGCTCCTGTATCAGATCAGATATATAATTAACATCAGGAATGAGTGAGACCCCTGAGCAAGATGTGCTACGCCACGCCACACATGGAGACGGCGAGGGGAGGGTTGAATCAGAAGGCCGGTGTTACCTGTGTAACTGGAGAGATGCTGTAAATCACAAGGACGGGCAGCGTTAATTACCTGTAAGTGGAGAGATGCAGGGAGAGGGCGGGTGGTGAAGGAAGGAGGAGATCACCGGCGATGAGATCAAACCGCCTCCGCTGCCGAGAGATTTGTCCTTCCGCTCTTTTTTTTTTTTTTTGTGAGGAATTTGGTCCTGTCTAAGGAGGAAGAAGACTTGTAGTTTTTTTTTGGAGCAACGAGAAGACTTGTAGTAGTAGTAGTACTAGTATACATAAGGATTCGTGTTCTCATGTTCCTTTTCCGATTCCGAAAAGGCCTGGGATGTGTGTCGTGCTGGCAAAATCGGCCGCGCCAGTTGGGTACCACGACGTGTGCAGTAGTACTAGTATAAGGCTTCCTCTTCCTTTACATACTTATACGACAAGCAAAAAGAAGAAGAAATCCATCTAGGTCTCGGCGGCGAAGGAAGTTTGATCTCATCTCCCGCGATCTGCCGATCTCCTCCTTCCTTCATCTCCCTAGCTATCTCGCTCCAGTTACAGTACAGGTAACGCCGTCCTCGTGATTTACTCTATCTCCATGTGTGGCGTGGCGTAGCGCATCTTTGTTCAGGGGTCTCGCAAATTACTGCCGTTGATTTTATATCTCATCTGATGCAGGAGCGGTCGACCCATCGGTGGCCATGTCGCCGATATATGGAGAATTTACCATGTACGTACGCAGTCGTGCAGACACTTGGTCTCACATATGCTAGTAGCTCTTTGATGCAACCTTTGGGGATATCGTGCATGTTTTGATCTGGTATAAAAGAATCAATAATATATATGAGAAGATGCATTCAAGGGGTGCAATGATATAACTAGCCAGTTTGGTGTAGTAATGTAAGATTTTATCTAGAGAACAATATTTTTTTTTGCGGGGATCTAGAGAACACGTACTCTTAATTGTCATGTCCTCTAATAATATTAACTCAAGCAATCTCGTCTACATGTGTCATTAGAACTATTGAGTTCACATCCTAATTTGTATCTGTCTCCATGCATGCAGTAACGACTATGCCGGACTGCAGACATTGGATGATTCCGCTTCAAAGGAGTTTCAGGAGTTCCAGGATTTCTGGCTTGCTTGCGCCCAGCGCCAAATGAGCCTCAGGCCCGCGTCGCCGTCCCATGAGCAGCTGATGAAGCGCAAACAAGAGCGTAATCGCAAGAGTTTGATTATAGCGCTCAACACATATGCCAAGCGAAATAATATGCAGGCATGCCCAAAATATATATCATAATCAAAACATTTATGTTTCCTTGCATTTCGCTTTGCCGCCGTATATGTTAGCGAGTGCTCGACTTATTCTAGAATGAGACTCTTCTTACACGTGTAGTTTGTATTTCAGATTAATGATTTTGAGTTTGTGGAAGAGAAAGAAAGGAATCTGGTTTCTGGAATGCTTGGAGGATATGTGCATTCCAACTTTGTGGTGAAAGGTGTAGATGGCAGACCAACTTTGTTCTTTGCTGAGATGGAGCATGACTGCTTCCAGGAAGAACATGTTGTTCTCTGCACTCCGTTGGAAGACAAGGACTCTGGTAACTATTTCGCTTTCGCTCTAGTTTTCTTGACTTTTTGTTAGCATCTCCTAACATATACTACATTTTTTTTTCTCACATGAAGGTTGTTGTTTCGGGTGCAATAAGCGAGCAAGAAAGCTCAGGCACCCCACATGCGGTGGCTACTTGGGTGGACTCGAGGATGTGCCGTTTCCTTACGTGGAGGAGGATAGTGATGATGAGTGCTTTCTTGAATGAGTCTATATATATGTTTCCAACAAGACAGAGCTGCAAATTTGGTCTAGTCTATATGCTGAGAGTGCGTGAGAAGAAGACGGGTCGGTGATTTGGTAACAGCATGCTGTGACTAGTAGGGGCCGAAGCATATGTACCTTTATTAAGGTTAATAACTAGACGCCTAAAAGAATGTAATGTTAACTAGAATCATGCTTGTGACAATTTTGTTTTGATGGTTTGTTCTAATAAGTTAGAATCACTATTGGAACTTTCGTATATGCTGGGTGTTTGGCTCTTCGCCGAGAGCCAAACCACAGGCACTCGACAAATGTCGATATGCCGAGAGCAACACTCGGCAACTATGGGTTCACGGCAACTAGCTTATGTTGCCGACACCGAATCATGACGAACAGAGTATGCCGAGAGCACCACATGGCAAAGAGTAGCCACGTGGCATGCCCGTTCGCAACTGACTGCTCCGTCAGTTTCTTTTATCTATACCGATGGCCTTGAGGAACCGCTTGGTAAAAAACAGCCACAAAAACGTTCTGACCCCTAGACCAAGTTATCAGTGAAATATTCAAATTATTACCGTTCGTTATACCACCATTGACTGATACTCTGACCCTTGTACCCTTGTGTCCCACATGTCAGTGGTACTTTACCGAGTGCTCTCGCCCTCGGAAAAGAATGCCACGGGTGGAGTGCTGGAGAGCCATTCGTCTCCGAGAGACTCCCTCGGAAAAGAATGCCACTACAGTAGTTAAAGTGTCCATGCGACCCGTTTCCGAGAGCCGCACTCGTGAAAGTGAGTGTTTTCAAGTGTTGCTCTCGGAAATATGTCCCATTACTTCTGTTTTGAAGCTGTTTCTTATCTAGTCACTGCAACTGAAAATAACTAGATACATTTTCTATCTATATCTTTAGTGCAGAAAATGTTATCATATCAAATGAATGTGGGAGATAGGAGCTCCCTAGAAACTCCTTGAGAAACACATCACACACATAGGCATAATTTAAACTAGTTCACATAAGCATAACTCAAACTAGTTCACATAGGCCATTGTTTCATACAAGTTCATAGAGCAAAACAATTGCTCGAGCACATTACACACAAGTTGATAGGACCAGTTTTAATTGTAGTCGGATCAATGACTACAACAACGTACAAGCTACCCATCAGGATCAAGTTACCGCCGTTCCATTAGTTCAAGAATTAGTTGAAGTTACATGCATGCATACTATGGTATTAGCAGAGACGCACTCGTTTAGGAAAGAGAAAAATAAGATGTTGGACGTGGTGCATGCATTACGTGAGGAGAGGTACATGTGCGTACAGCCATGCATGCATAAAAAACTTGAAGCCTTGAGTTACGATGGTAGAGCTAACATGGCCAGACAGGTCGATGGAGATAATTTGGAAGGATTTAAGTTTGAGTATTACGAGAAGATAGCATCACATTCGTTCAAACGGAAAAGGAGCAGTCGTCGTTGTATACTATTTCTATTTCTGCCATGTAAAGAGTTTGCACGATGAAAGACTTGTAAATTGTTACGTCATAGGTTCTCTTTGTGCGACTTGGGCTGGGGTCCACCTCCATCTAATCAGATCAACATGGCGTACCAGATTTTAGTTTATATAATAAAATTCTGCCGAGATGTAAAAGGCAAATATAGAGTTGTCTAGTTTGTTTACGCATAGTGTTTTCTTGCTTTCTAAGTCTAGGTTTAGTAGGCTATTATATGGAGCCAGATGCATCCATGTAAAACGCAGGTTATATTTTGATAATAAATACGATGTGTTTTTAGGGTAGACACCCGTATCGAGTTTTGGGAGAAGCTGTCTAAAAATCCCTAAGTTTTGGAGGCAGCTTTATAAAACCTCTGTTGCGATTTCTGCGAGGAAATTGTTTTGCGCGTGAGTACCGTCGTCGTGATTTGTTTTCTCGTGTTGGACTGTCAGGTTCAATCCCTCTATTTTGCGTACATCGCGTGCGTGGGCGAGAGGTTACTGCTGCTGAAGGTGGACTGTCGTGAAAGATTGGGCCGCAACAACAGATCGGATCTCGCCATCGAGGTTCGGTCCATATCAGGTGGTATCAGAGCATCAGGTTGTTCACGACACTATGGAGAAGATGACAAGCACGTCATTATTAAGAAAGCTAAGCTATGGATTTCAGTTGGAGGAGGAAGGCCGTTGGACCGGACTTTTTCATACTCGTATTGTGGTGAGAGAAAGATCATGTGCCATGACGATCGATCACATGAGTTTGATCAACGTTGCAAGCATTGAGATGGTGACAAAGTTGGAGCTACGCACAACACCGCTACCACAACCATACTTATTGCGTTGGGGTAATGGAGATCTCGCTGTTACTCAACAAACGAAGGTACCGTTTTTGTTGGGAAATTTTTTCTGTGAGGTCTTGTGTGACGTGATACCGGTGTCGATGATTTCGTGTCACATATTGTTGGGAGAGCCATGGTATAAGGAATATCGTGCTACATATGACCATCTCACATACATGTATCATACCAATGTGGGTAAGAAGTGTGGTCTCGTGTGTATGCCGGAAGAGTTTTTTATTGCCTGGAGGAAAGACCGTGTGGAGAGGTTAAAAGAGAAGGAACAAGCAATGGAAAAGGAGGTCGAAGCTACTGAACTGTTAACCTCGAAAATCAAGATGGATGTAATTGCTCAGAATGACTACTCGAAACCGAGGACGGTTTCGTTTCAAGGCGGAGAGGATGATAGGACCAGTTTTAATTGTAGTCGGATCAATGACTACAACAACGTACAAGCTACCCACCAGGATCAAGTTACCGCCGTTCCATTAGTTCAAGAATTAGTTGAAGTTACATGCATGCATACTATGGTATTAGCAGAGACGCACTCGTTTAGGAAAGAGAAAAATAAGATGTTGGACGTGCATGCATTACGTGAGGAGAGGTACATGTGCGTACAGCCATGCATGCATAAAAAACTTGAAGCCTTGAGTTACGATGGTAGAGCTAACATGGCCAGACACGTCGATGGAGATAATTTGGAAGGATTTAAGTTTGAGTATTACGAGAAGATAGCATCACATTCGTTCAAACGGAAAAGGAGCAGTCGTCGTTGTATACTATTTCTATTTCTGCCATGTAAAGAGTTTGCACGATGGAAGACTTGTAAATTGTTACGTGATAGGTTCTTTTTGTGCGACTTGGGCTGGGGTCCACCTCCATCTAATCAGATCAACATGACATACCAGATTTTAGTTTATATAATAAAATTCTGCCGAGATGTAAAAGGCAAATATAGAGTTGTCTAGTTTGTTTACGCATAGTGTTTTCTTGCTTTCTAAGTCTAGGTTTAGTAGGCTATTATATAGAGCCAGGTACGTCCATGTAAAACGCAGGTTATATTTTGATAATAAACACGATGTGTTTTTAGGGTAGACACCCGTATCGAGTTTTGGGGGAAGCTGTCTAAAAATCCCTAAGTTTTGGAGGCAGATTTAGAAAACCTCTGTTGCCATTTTTGCGAGGAAATTGTTTTGCGCGTGAGTACCGTCGTCGTGATTTGTTTTCTTGTGCTGGACCGTCAGGTTCAATCCCTCTATTTTGCGTACATCGCGTGCGTGGGCGAGAGGTTACTGCTGCTGAAGGTGGACTGTCGTGAAAGATTGGGCCGCAACAACAGATCGGATCTCGCCATCGAGGTTCGGTCCATATCAGGTGGTATCAGAGCATCAGGTTGTTTACGGCACTATGGAGAAGATGACAAGCACGTCATTATTAAGAAAGCTAAGCTATGGATTTCAGTTGGAGGAGGAAGGCCGTTGGACCGGACTTTTTCATACTCGTATTGTGGTGAGAGAAAGATCATGTGCCATGACGATCGATCACATGAGTTTGATCAACGTTGCAAGCATTGAGATGGTGACAAAGTTGGAGCTACGCACAACATCGCTACCACAACCATACTTATTGCGTTGGGGTAATGGAGATCTCGCTGTCACTCAACAAACGAAGGTACCGTTTTTGTTGGGAATTTTTTTTCTGTGAGGTCTTGTGTGACATGATACCGGTGTCGATGATTTCGTGTCACATATTGTTGGGAGAGCCATGGTATAAGGAATATCGTGCTACATATGACCATCTCACATACATGTATCATACCAATGTGGGTAAGAAGTGTGGTCTCGTGTGTATGCCGGAAGAGTTTTTTATTGCCTGGAGGAAAGACCGTGTGGAGAGGTTAAAAGAGAAGGAACAAGCAATGGAAAAGGAGGTCGAAGCTACTGAACTGTTAACCTCGAAAATCAAGATGGATGTAATTGCTCAGAATGACTACTCGAAACCGAGGACGGTTTCGTTTCAAGGCGGAGAGGATGATAGGACCAGTTTTAATTGTAGTCGGATCAATGACTACAACAACGTACAAGCTACCCACCAGGATCAAGTTACCGCCGTTCCATTAGTTCAAGAATTAGTTGAAGTTACATGCATGCATACTATGGTATTAGCAGAGACGCACTCGTTTAGGAAAGAGAAAAATAAGATGTTGGACGTGCATGCATTACGTGAGGAGAGGTACATGTGCGTACAGCCATGCATGCATAAAAAACTTGAAGCCTTGAGTTACGATGGTAGAGCTAACATGGCCAGACACGTCGATGGAGATAATTTGGAAGGATTTAAGTTTGAGTATTACGAGAAGATAGCATCACATTCGTTCAAACGGAAAAGGAGCAGTCGTCGTTGTATACTATTTCTATTTCTGCCATGTAAAGAGTTTGCACGATGGAAGACTTGTAAATTGTTACGTGATAGGTTCTTTTTGTGCGACTTGGGCTGGGGTCCACCTCCATCTAATCAGATCAACATGACATACCAGATTTTAGTTTATATAATAAAATTCTGCCGAGATGTAAAAGGCAAATATAGAGTTGTCTAGTTTGTTTACGCATAGTGTTTTCTTGCTTTCTAAGTCTAGGTTTAGTAGGCTATTATATAGAGCCAGGTACGTCCATGTAAAACGCAGGTTATATTTTGATAATAAACACGATGTGTTTTTAGGGTAGACACCCGTATCGAGTTTTGGGGGAAGCTGTCTAAAAATCCCTAAGTTTTGGAGGCAGATTTAGAAAACCTCTGTTGCCATTTTTGCGAGGAAATTGTTTTGCGCGTGAGTACCGTCGTCGTGATTTGTTTTCTTGTGCTGGACCGTCAGGTTCAATCCCTCTATTTTGCGTACATCGCGTGCGTGGGCGAGAGGTTACTGCTGCTGAAGGTGGACTGTCGTGAAAGATTGGGCCGCAACAACAGATCGGATCTCGCCATCGAGGTTCGGTCCATATCAGGTGGTATCAGAGCATCAGGTTGTTTACGGCACTATGGAGAAGATGACAAGCACGTCATTATTAAGAAAGCTAAGCTATGGATTTCAGTTGGAGGAGGAAGGCCGTTGGACCGGACTTTTTCATACTCGTATTGTGGTGAGAGAAAGATCATGTGCCATGACGATCGATCACATGAGTTTGATCAACGTTGCAAGCATTGAGATGGTGACAAAGTTGGAGCTACGCACAACACCGCTACCACAACCATACTTATTGCGTTGGGGTAATGGAGATCTCGCTGTTACTCAACAAACGAAGGTACCGTTTTTGTTGGGAAATTTTTTCTGTGAGGTCTTGTGTGACGTGATACCGGTGTCGATGATTTCGTGTCACATATTGTTGGGAGAGCCATGGTATAAGGAATATCGTGCTACATATGACCATCTCACATACATGTATCATACCAATGTGGGTAAGAAGTGTGGTCTCGTGTGTATGCCGGAAGAGTTTTTTATTGCCTGGAGGAAAGACCGTGTGGAGAGGTTAAAAGAGAAGGAACAAGCAATGGAAAAGGAGGTCGAAGCTACTGAACTGTTAACCTCGAAAATCAAGATGGATGTAATTGCTCAGAATGACTACTCGAAACCGAGGACGGTTTCGTTTCAAGGCGGAGAGGATGATAGGACCAGTTTTAATTGTAGTCGGATCAATGACTACAACAACGTACAAGCTACCCACCAGGATCAAGTTACCGCCGTTCCATTAGTTCAAGAATTAGTTGAAGTTACATGTATGCATACTATGGTATTAGCAGAGACGCACTCGTTTAGGAAAGAGAAAAATAAGATGTTGGACGTGCATGCATTACGTGAGGAGAGGTACATGTGCGTACAGCCATGCATGCATAAAAAACTTGAAGCCTTGAGTTACGATGGTAGAGCTAACATGGCCAGACACGTCGATGGAGATAATTTGGAAGGATTTAAGTTTGAGTATTACGAGAAGATAGCATCACATTCGTTCAAACGGAAAAGGAGCAGTCGTCGTTGTATACTATTTCTATTTCTGCCATGTAAAGAGTTTGCACGATGGAAGACTTGTAAATTGTTACGTGATAGGTTCTTTTTGTGCGACTTGGGCTGGGGTCCACCTCCATCTAATCAGATCAACATGACATACCAGATTTTAGTTTATATAATAAAATTCTGCCGAGATGTAAAAGGCAAATATAGAGTTGTCTAGTTTGTTTACGCATAGTGTTTTCTTGCTTTCTAAGTCTAGGTTTAGTAGGCTATTATATAGAGCCAGGTACGTCCATGTAAAACGCAGGTTATATTTTGATAATAAACACGATGTGTTTTTAGGGTAGACACCCGTATCGAGTTTTGGGGGAAGCTGTCTAAAAATCCCTAAGTTTTGGAGGCAGATTTAGAAAACCTCTGTTGCCATTTTTGCGAGGAAATTGTTTTGCGCGTGAGTACCGTCGTCGTGATTTGTTTTCTTGTGCTGGACCGTCAGGTTCAATCCCTCTATTTTGCGTACATCGCGTGCGTGGGCGAGAGGTTACTGCTGCTGAAGGTGGACTGTCGTGAAAGATTGGGCCGCAACAACAGATCGGATCTCGCCATCGAGGTTCGGTCCATATCAGGTGGTATCAGAGCATCAGGTTGTTTACGGCACTATGGAGAAGATGACAAGCACGTCATTATTAAGAAAGCTAAGCTATGGATTTCAGTTGGAGGAGGAAGGCCGTTGGACCGGACTTTTTCATACTCGTATTGTGGTGAGAGAAAGATCATGTGCCATGACGATCGATCACATGAGTTTGATCAACGTTGCAAGCATTGAGATGGTGACAAAGTTGGAGCTACGCACAACATCGCTACCACAACCATACTTATTGCGTTGGGGTAATGGAGATCTCGCTGTCACTCAACAAACGAAGGTACCGTTTTTGTTGGGAATTTTTTTCTGTGAGGTCTTGTGTGACATGATACCGGTGTCGATGATTTCGTGTCACATATTGTTGGGAGAGCCATGGTATAAGGAATATCGTGCTACATATGACCATCTCACATACATGTATCATACCAACGTGGGTAAGAAGTGTGGTCTCGTGTGTATGCCGGAAGAGTTTTTTATTGCCTGGAGGAAAGACCGTGTGGAGAGGTTAAAAGAGAAGGAACAAGCAATGGAAAAGGAGGTCGAAGCTACTGAACTGTTAACCTCGAAAATCAAGATGGATGTAATTGCTCAGAATGACTACTCGAAACCGAGGACGGTTTCGTTTCAAGGCTGAAAGGATGATAGGACCAGTTTTAATTGTAGTCGGATCAATGACTACAACAACGTACAAGCTACCCACCAGGATCAAGTTACCGCCGTTCCATTAGTTCAAGAATTAGTTGAAGTTACATGCATGCATACTATGGTATTAGCAGAGACGCACTCGTTTAGGAAAGAGAAAAATAAGATGTTGGACGTGCATGCATTACGTGAGGAGAGGTACATGTGCGTACAGCCATGCATGCATAAAAAACTTGAAGCCTTGAGTTACGATGGTAGAGCTAACATGGCCAGACACGTCGATGGAGATAATTTGGAAGGATTTAAGTTTGAGTATTACGAGAAGATAGCATCACATTCGTTCAAACGGAAAAGGAGCAGTCGTCATTGTATACTATTTCTATTTCTGCCATGTAAAGAGTTTGCACGATGGAAGACTTGTAAATTGTTACGTGATAGGTTCTCTTTGTGTGACTTGGGCTGGGGTCCACCTCCATCTAATCAGATCAACATGGCATACCAGATTTTAGTTTATATAATAAAATTCTGCCGAGATGTAAAAGGCAAATATAGAGTTGTCTAGTTTGTTTACGCATAGAGTGTTTTCTTGCTTTCCAAGTCTAGGTTTAGTAGGCTATTATACAGAGCCAGGTGCGTCCATGTAAAACGCAGGTTATATTTTGATAATAAACACGATGTGTTTTTAGGGTAGACACCCGTATAGAGTTTTGGGGGAAGCTGTCTAAAAATTCCTAAGTTTTGGAGGAAGCTTTAGAAAACCTCTGTTGCGAATTCTGCGAGGAAATTATTTTGCGCGTGAGTACCGTCGTCGAGATTGGTTTTCTCGTGCTGGACCGTCAGGTTCAATCCCTCTATTTTGCGTACATCGCGTGCGTGGGCGAGAGGTTACTGCTGCTGAAGGTGGACTGTCGTGAAAGATTGGGCCGCAACAACAGATCGGATCTCGCCATCGAGGTTCGGTCCACATCACAAGTTCACATATTCATACATAGGGTTAACTCATTAAAGTTCACATATTGCAAAACACATGCACATCACACAGAAGTTCACATCTTCATACACCGCCTTGAGGAGGAGGGGCATCATTTCCATAGGGTTAACCTTCTGCAGGAGGAGGAGGAGTAGTAGGAGGGGCATCATTTCCACCGCCTTGAGATTGCATAAGGGCCTATAAGATGAGAGTCATGTGAGCATTGCTTGGGTGCTATTTATAGTTGGGTCAACCCCACAGGTGGGCTGGGCATTGAGAAAATTTGGGCCAGGATGCTACAGCTACTGTTGGAAATATGCCCTAGAGGCAATAATAAATTAGTTATTATTATATTTCCTTGTTCATGATAATCGTTTATTATCCATGCTATAATTGTATTGATAGGAAACTCAGATACATGTGTGGATACATGGACAACATCACGTCCCTAGCAAGCCTCTATTGACTAGCTCGTTGATCAATAGATGGTTACGGTTTCCTAACCATGGACATTGGATGTCGTTGATAACGGGATTACATCATTAGAAGAATGATGTGATGGACAAGACCTAATCCTAAGCCTAGCACAAAGATCGTAGTTTGTATGCTAAAGCTTTTCTAATGTCAAGTATCTTTTCCTTAGACCATGAAATTGTGCAACTCCCGGATACCGTAGGAATGCTTTGGGTGTACCAAACGTCACAACGTAACTGGGTGACTATAAAGGTGCACTACAGGTATCTCCGAAAGTGTCTGTTGGGTTGGCATGAATCGAGACTGGGATTTGTCACTCCGTGTAAACGGAGAGGTATCTCTGGGCCCACTCGGTAGGACATCATCATAATGTGCACAATGTGACCAAGGGGTTGATCACGGGATGATGTGTTATGGAACGAGTAAAGAGACTTGCCGGTAACGAGATTGAACTAGGTATCGGCATACCGACGATCGAATCTCGGGCAAGTACAATACCGTTAGACAAAGGGAATTGTATACGGTATCGATTGAGTCCTTGACATCGTGGTTCATCCGATGAGATCATCGTGGAACATGTGGGAGCCAACATGGGTATCCAGATCCCGCTGTTGGTTATTGACCGGAGAACGTCTCGGTCATGTATGCATGATTCCCGAACCCGTAGGGTCTACACACTTAAGGTTCAATGACGCTAGGGTTATAAAGGAAGTTTGTATGTGGTTACCGAATGTTGTTCGGAGTCCTGGATGAGATCCCGGACGTCACGAGGAGTTCCGGAGGTAAAGATTTATATATGGGAAGTCCTGTTTTGGTCACCGGAAAAGTTTCGGGTTTTATCGGTAACGTACCGGGACCACCGGGAGGGTCCCGGGGGTCCACCAAGTGGGGCCACCGGCCCCGGAGGGCTGCATGGTCCAAGTGTGGGAGGGGACCAGCCCCAGGTGGGCTGGTGCGCCCCCCCCACAACGGCCCAAGGCGCCTAGGGTTTGGGGTGGGGGTGCTTCCACCTAACTTGGGGGCAAGTTTCCCCCCTCTTCCCCCTTGGCCGCCACCCTTAGATGGGATTGGGGGCAGCCGCACCCCTTGGGGTGGAAACCCTAGAGGGGGCGCACCCCCCTCCCTCTCCCCTATATATACTTGAGGGTTTTGGGGCTGCCAAGACATGAGTTTGAACTCTCCTTGGCGCAGCCCTACCTCTCTCCCTTCTCCTCTCGCACGGTGCTTGGCGAAGCCCTGCAGGATTGCCATGCTCCTCCACCACCACCACGCCGTTGTGCTGCTGCTGGATGGAGTCTTCCTCAACCTCTCCCTCTTCTTGCTGGATCAAGGCGTGGGAGACGTCACCGGGCTGTACGTGTGTTGAACGCGGAGGTGCCGTCCGTTCGGCACTAGGATCTCCGGCGATTTGGATCACGACGAGTATGACTCCTTCAACCGCGTTCTCTTGAACGCTTCCGCTTAGCGATCTACAAGGGTATGTAGATGCACTCTCCTTCCCCTCGTTGCTGGTTTCTCCATAGATAGATCTTGGTGACACGTAGGAAAATTTTGAATTTCTGCTATGTTCCCCAACAGTGGCATCATGAGCTAGGTCTATTGCGTAGATTCTTTGCACGAGTAAAACACAAAGTAGTTGTGGGCGTTGATCTTGTTCAATATGCTTACCGTTACTAGTCCAATCTTGTTTCGACGGTATTGCGGGATGAAGCGGCCCGAACCGACCTTACACGTACACTTACGTGAGACAGGTTCCACCGACTGACATGCACTTGGTGCATAAGGTGGCTAGCGGGTTCCAGTCTCTCCCACTTTAGTCGGAACGGATTCGATGAAAAGGGTCCTTATGAAGGGTAAATAGCAATTGACATATCACGTTGTGGTTTTTGCGTAGGTAAGAAACGTTCTTGCTAGAAACCCATAGCAACCACGTAAAACATGCAAACAACAATTAGAGGACGTCTAACTTGTTTTTGCAGGGTATGCTATGTGATGTGATATGGCCAAGAAGAATGTGATGAATATATGTGATGTATGAGATTGATCATGTTCTTGTAATAGGAAACACGACTTGCATGTCGATGAGTATGACAACCGGCAGGAGCCATAGGAGTTGTCTTTATTTATTGTATGACCTGCGTGTCATTGAACAACGCCATGTAATTACTTTACTTTATTGCTAACCGGTAGCCATAGTAGTAGAGGTAATAAGTTGGCGAGACAGCTTCATGGAGACAAGATGATGGAGATCATGGTGTCATGCCGGTGACGATGATGATCATGGAGCCCCGAAGATGGAGATCAATGGAGCTATATGATATTGGCCATATCATGTCACTACTATATAATTGCATGTGATGTTTATTATGTTTATGCATCTTGTTTACTTAGAACGACGGTAGTAAATAAGATGATCCCTTACAACAATTTCAAGAAGTGTTCTCCCCTAACTGTGCACCGTTGCTAAAGTTCGTCGCTTCTAAGCACCACGTGATGATCGGGTGTGATGGATTTTTACGTTCACATACAACGGGTGTAAGACAGATTTACACACGCGAAACACTTAGGGTTAACTTGACGAGCCTAGCATGTACAGACATGGCCTCGGAACACAGAGACCGAAAGGTCGAGCATGAGTCGTATAGTAGATATGATCAACATGAAGATGTTCACCGATGATGACTAGTCCGTCTCACGTGATGATCGAACACGGCCTAGTTGACTCGGATCATGTAATCACTTAGATGACTAGAGGGATGTCTATCTGAGTGGGAGTTCATAAGATGAACAAATTATCCTGAACATAGTCAAATGATCTTTGCAAATTATGTCGTAAGCTCGCGCTTTAGTTCCACTGTTTAGATATGTTCCTAGAGAAAATATAGTTGAAAGTTGACAGTAGCAATTATGCAGACAGTAGAAATCTTATGTCCTTAATGCACCGCTCAGTGTGCTGAACCCCAAACGTCGTTTGTGGATGTTGCGAACATCGGACATACACGTTTTGATAACTACGTGATGGTTCAGTTAAAAGGTTTAGAGTTGAGGCACCAAAGACGTTTTCAAACCGTCGCAGAACATATGAGATGTTTCGAGGGCTGAAATTGGGATTTCAGGCTCGTGCCCACGTCACGAGGTATAAGACCTCCGACGATTTTTTTAGCCTGCAAACTAAGGGAGAAAAGCTCAATCGTTGAGCTTGTGCTCAGATTGTCTGAGTGCAACAATCACTTGAATCGAGTGGGAGTTGATCTTCCAGATGAGATAGTGATGGTTCTCCAAAGTCATTGCCACCAAGCTGCTAGAGTTCGTGATGAACTATAACATATCAGGGATAGATATGATGATCCTTGAGGTATTCACGATGTTTGACACCGCGAAAGTAGAAATCAAGAAGGAGCATCAATTGTTGATGGTTGGTGAAACCACTAGTTTCAAGAAGGGCAAGGGCAAGAAGGGATACTTCATGAAACGGCAAATCAGCTGCTGCTCCAGTGAAGAAACCCAAGGTTGAACCCAAACCCGAGACTAAGTGCTTCTGTGATAAGGGGAATAGTCACTAGAGCGGAATTACCCTAGATACTTGGTAGATGAGAAGGCTGGCAAGGTCGATAGAAGTATATTGGATATACATTATGTTAATGTGTACTTTACTAGTACTCCTAGTAGCACCAGGGTATTAGATACCAGTTCGGTTGCTAAGTGTTAGTAACTCGAAATAAAAGAGCTACGGAATAAACGGAGACTAGCTAAAGGTGAGCTGACGATATGTGTTGGAAGTGTTTCCAAGTTTGATGTGATCAAACATCGCACGCTCCCTCTACCATCAAGATTAGTATTAAACCTGAATAATTATCATTTGGTGTTTGCGTCGAGCATAGACATGATTGGAATATGTCTATCGCAATACGGTTATTCATTTAAGGAGAATAATGGTTACTCTATTTATTTGAATAATACCTTCAATGGTCTTGCACCTAAAGGAATGGTTTATTGAATCTCGATCGTAGTGATACACATTTTCATGCCAAAAATTATAAGATAGTAATGATAGTACCACTTACTTGTGGCACTGCCATGTAAGTCATATTGGTATAAAACGCATGAAGAAGCTCCATGTTGATGGATCTTTGGACTCACTCATTTTTGAAAAGTTTGAGACATGCGAACCATGTCTATTGGTGCATACGCTTGAAGAAACTCCATGCAGATGGATCGTTTGGACTCACTTGATTTTGAATCACTTGAGATATGCAAATTATACCACATGGACAAGATGACTGAAAAGCCTCGGTTTCAGTAAGATAGAACTAGATAGCAACTTGTTGGAAGTAACACATTTTGATGTGTGCAGTCCAATGAGTGCTGAGGCATGCAGTGAATATCGTTATGTTCTTACTTCACAGATGATTCGAGTAGATGTTGAGTATATTTACTTGATGAAACACAAGTCTGAATTATTGAATGGTTCAAGTAATTTCAGAGTGAAGTTTAAGATCTTCGTGACAAGAGGATAGAATGTCTATGATATGATCATAGAGATGAATATCTGAGTTACGAGTTTTCGCACACAATTAAGACATTGTGGAAATTGTTTCACAATTAATCCCGCCTGGAACACCATAGTGTGATGGTGTGTCCGAACATCATAGTAGCACCCTATTGGATATGGTGCGTACCTTGATGTCTCTTATCGAATTACCACTATCGTTCATGGGTTAGGCATTAGAGACAACCGCACTCACTTTAATAGGGTACCACGTAATTCCGTTGAGACGACACCGTTTGGAGAAACCTAAGTTGTCGTTTCTTTAAAAGTTTGGGGCTGCGACGCTTATGTGAAAAAGTTTCAGGTTGATAAGCTCGAACCCAAAGCGGATAAAATGCATCTTCATAGGACACCCAAAACAGTTGGGTATACCTCCTAATTCAGATCCGGAAGCAATAGGGATTGTTTCTTGAATCGGGTCCTTTCTCGAGGAAAAGTTTGTCTCGAAGAATTGAGTGGGAGGATGTGTTGGAAATATGCCCTAGAGGCAATAATAAAAGTATTATTATTATATTTCCTTGTTCATGATAATTGTCTTTTATTCATGCTATAACTGTATTATCCGGAAATCGTAATACACGTGTGAATACATAGACCACAATATGTCCCTAGTGAGCCTCTAGTTGACTAGCTCGTTGTGATCAACAGATAGTCATGGTTTCCTGGCTATGGACATTGGATGTCGTTGATAACGGGATCACATCATTAGGAGAATGATGTGATGGACAAGACCCAATCCTAAGACTAGCACAAAAGATCGTGTAGTTCATTTGCTAGAGCTTTGCCAATGTCAAGTATCTCTTCCTTCGACCATGAGAGCGTGTAACTCCTGGATACCGTAGGAGTGCTTTGGGTGTATCAAACGTCACAACGTAACTGGGTGACTATAAAGGTGCACTACAGGTATCTCCGAAAGTATCTATTGTCTTATGCGGATCGAGACTGGGATTTGTCACTCCGTGTAAACGGAGAGGTATCTCTGGGCCCACTCGGTAGGACATCATCATATGCGCAATGTGACCAAGGAGTTGATCACGGGATGATGTGTTACGGAACGAGTAAAGTGACTTGCCGGTAACGAGATTGAACAAGGTATTGGATACCGACGATCGAATCTCGGGCAAGTAACATACCGATAGACAAAGGGAATTGAATACGGGATTGATTAAGTCCTTGACATCGTGGTTCATCCGATGAGATCATCATGGAACATGTGGGAGCCATCATGGGTATCCAGATCCCGCTGTTGGTTATTGACCGGAGAACGTCTCGGTCATGTCTACATGTCTCCCGAACCCGTAGGGTCTACACACTTAAGGTTCAATGACGCTAGGGTTATAAAGGAAGTTTGTATGTGGTTACCGAATGTTGTTCGGAGTCCCGGATGAGATCCCGGACGTCACGAGGAGTTCCGGAATGGTCCGGAGGTAAAGATTTATATATGGGAAGTCCTATTTTGGCCACCGGAAAATGTTCGGGATTTTTCGATATTGTACCGGGAAGGTTCTAGAAGGTTCCGGAGTGGGGCCCACCTGCATGGGGGGACCCACATGGACGTGGGTAGTGGGGGCAAGGCCCCACACCCCTGGTCAAGGCGCACCAAGATCCCCCCTTAGAAGGAATAAGATCATATCCCGAAGGGATAAGATCAAGATCCCTAAAAAGGGGGGATAACAATCGGTGGGGAAGGAAATAATGAGATTTCTTTCCTCCCACCTTGGCCAATGCCCCAATGGACTTGGAGGGCAAGAAACCAGCCCCTCCACCCCTATATATATAGTGGGGAGGCGCATGGGAGCTATACACGAAGTTCTGGCATAGCCCTACCTCTCTTCCTACTCCTCCTCTCCCATGGTGCTTGGCGAAGCCCTGCTGGATTGCAACGCTCCTCCACCACCACCACGCCGTTGTGCTGCTGTTGGATGGAGTCTTCCTCAACCTCTCCCTCTCTCCTTGCTGGATCAAGGCGTGGGAGACGTCACCGGGCTGTACGTGTGTTGAACGCGGAGGTGCCGTCCGTTCGGCACTAGGATCATCGGTGATTTGAATCACGACGAGTACGACTCCATCAACCCCGTTCACTTGAACGCTTCCGCTTAGCGATCTACAAGGGTATGTACATGCACTCTCTTTCTACTCGTTGCTGGTCTCTCCATAGATAGATCTTGGTGACACGTAGGAAAATTTTGAATTTCTGCTACGTTCCCCAACAGTGGCATCATGAGCTAGGTCTATTGCGTAGATTCTTTGCACGAGTAGAACACAAAGTAGTTGTGGGTGTTGATGTTGTTCAATATGCTTACCGTTACTAGTCCAATCTTGTTTCGACGGTATTGTGGGATGAAGCGGCCCGGACCGACCATACACGTACTCTTACGTGAGACAGGTTCCACCGATTGACATGCACTTGGTGCATAAGGTGGCTAGCGGGTGCCAGTCTCTCCCACTTTAGTCGGAACGGATTCGATGAAAAGGGTCCTTATGAAGGTTAAATAGCAATTGGCATATCACGTTGTGGTCTTGCGTAGGCAAGAAACGTTCTTGCTAGAAACCCATAGCAGCCACGTAAAACATGCAACAACAATTAGAGGACGTCTAACTTGTTTTTGCAGGGTATGCTATGTGATGTGATATGGCCAAGAAGAATGTGATGAATGATATGTGATGTATGAGATTGATCATGTTCTTGTAATAGGATTCACGACTTGCATGTCGATGAGTATGAAAACCGGCAGGAGCCATAGGAGTTGTATTTATTTATTGTATGACCTGCGTGTCATTGAAGAACGCCATGTAAACTACTTTACTTTATTGCTAAACGCGTTAGTCATAAAAGTAGAAGTAGTCGTTGGCGTGACAACTTCATGAAGACACGATGATGGAGATCATGATGATGGAGATCATGGTGTCGTGCCGGTGACGATGATGATCATGGAGCCCCGAAGATGAAGATCAAAAGGAGCAAAATGATATTGGCCATATCATGTCACTATTTGATTGCATGTGATGTTTATCATGTTTATGCATCTTGTTTGCTTAGGACGACGGTAGTAAATAAGATGATCCCTTACAAAATTTCAAGAAGTGTTCTCCCCTAACTGTGCACCGTTGCTACAGTTCGTCGCTTCTAAGCACCACGTGATGATCGGGTGTGATGGATTCTTACGTTCACATACAACGGGTGTTAGATAGTTTTATACAGCGAAAACACTTAGGGTTAACTTGACGAGCCTAGCATGTGCAGACATGGCCTCGGAACACGGAGACCGAAAGGTCGAGCATGAGTCGTATGGTAGATACGATCAACATGAAGATGTTCACCGATGATGACTAGTCCGTCTCACGTGATGATCGGACACGGCCTAGTTGACTCGGATCATGTGATCACTTAGATGACCAGAGGGATGTCTATCTAAGTGGGAGTTCATAAGATGAACTTAATTATCCTGAACATAGTCAAAAGACCTTTTGCAAATTATGTCGTAAGCTCGAGCTTTAGTTCCACTGTTTAGATATGTTCCTAGAAAAAATATAGTTGAAAGTTGATAGTAGCGATTATGCGATCTTTAGAAAGCTTATGTCCTTAATGCACCGCTCAGTGTGCTGAACCCCAACGTCGTTTGTCGATGTTGCGAACATCGGACATACACGTTTTGATAACTACGTGATAGTTCAATTAAATGGTTTAAGTAGAGGCACCAAAGACGTTTTCGAAACGTCGCGGAACATATGAGATGTTTCGAGGGCTGAAATTGGGATTTCAGGCTCGTGCCCACGTCAAGAGGTATAAGACCTCCGACGATTTTCTTAGCCTACAAACTAAGGGAGAAAAGCTCAATCGTTGAGCTTGTGCTCAGATTGCCTGAGCACAACAATCACTTGAATCAAGTGGGAGTTGATCCTCCAGATGAGATAGTGATGTTTCCCCAAAGTCATTGCCACCAAGCTGCTAGAGCTTCGTGATTAACTATAACATATCAGGGATAGATATGATGATCCTTGAAATATTCATGATGTTTGACACCGCGAAAGTAGAAATCAAGAAGGAGCATCAATTGTTGATGGTTGGTGAAACCACTAGTTTCAAGAAGGGCAAGGGAACAAAGGGATACTTTATGAAACGGCAATTCAGCTGCTGCTCTAGTGAAGAAACCCAAGGTTGAACCCAAACCCGAGACTAAGTGCTTCTGTAATAAGGGGAACAACCACTGGAGCAGCATTACCCTAGATACTTGGTAGATGAGAAGGCTGGCAAGGTCGATAGAAGTATATTGGATATACATTATGTTAATGTGTACTTTACTAGTACTCCTAGTAGCACCAGGGTATTGGATACCGGTTCGGTTGCTAAGTGTTAGTAACTCGAAATAAAAGCTACGGAATAAACGGAGACTAGCTAAAGGTGAGCTGACAATATATGTTGGAAGTGTTTCCAAGGTTGATATGATCAAGCATCGCACGCTCCCTCTACCACCGAGATTGGTGTTTGCGTTGAGCATAGACATGATTGGATTATGTCTATCGCAATACGGTTATTCATTTAAGGAGAATAATGGTTACTCTATTTTTGAATATTACCTTCAATGGTCTTGCACCTAAAGGAATGGTTTATTGAATCTCGGTCGTAGTGATACACATTTTCATGCCAAAAGATATAAGATAGTAATGATAGTACCACTTACTTGTGGCACTGCCATGTAAGTCATAATGGTATAAAACGCATGAAGAAGCTCCATGTTGATGGATCTTTGGACTCACTCATTTTTTGAAAAGTTTGAGACATGCGAACCATGTCTATTGGTGTATATGCATGAAGAAACTCCATGCAAATGGATCGTTCGGACTCACTTGATTTTGAATCACTTGAGATATGAAAATCATACCACATGGGCAAGATGACTGAAAAGCCTCATTTTCAGTAAGATGGAACAAGATAGCAACTTGTTGGAAGTAACACATTTTGATGTGTGCAGTCGAATGAGTGCTGAGGCATGCAGTGAATATCATTATGTTCTTACTTCACAGATGATTCGAGTAAATGTTGAGTATATTTACTTGATGAAACACAAGTCTGAATTATTGAATGGTTCAAGTAATTTCAGAGTGAAGTAGCAGATCATTGTGACAAGAGGATAAAATGTCTATGATATGATCATAGAGATGAATATCTGAGTTACGAGTTTAGGCACACAATTAAGACATTGTGGAAATTGTTTCGCAATTAATACCGCCTGGAACACCATAATGTGATGGTGTGTCCGAACATCATAGTTGCACCCTATTGGATATGGTGCGTACCATGATGTCTCTTATCGAATTACCACTATCGTTCATGGGTTAGGCATTAGAGACAACCACATTCACTTTAAATAGGGCACCACGGAATTCCAATGAGATGACACCATATGAATTATGGTTTAGAGAAACCTAAGTTGTCGTTTCTTAAAAGTTTGGGGCTGCGACGCTTATATGAAAAAGTTTCAGGTTGATAAGCTCGAACCCAAAGCGGATAAAATGCATCTTCATAGGAAACCCAAAACAGTTGGGTATACCTCCTAATTCAGATCCGAAAGCAATATGGATTGTTTGTAGAATCGGGTCCTTTCTCGAGGAAAAGTTTCTCTCGAAAGAATTGATTGGGAGGATGGTGGAGACTTGATGAAGTTATTGAACCGTCTCTTCAACTAGTGTGTGACAGGGCACAGGGAGTTGTTCCTGTGGCACCTACACCAATTGAAGTGGAAGCTTATGATATTGATCATGAAACTTCGGATCAAGTCACTCCCAAACCTCGTAGGATGACAAGGATGCGTACTACTTCAGAGTGGTACGTAATCCTGTCTTGAAGGTCATGTTGCTAGACAACAATGAACCTACGAGCTATGGAGAAGCGATGGTGGGCCCGGATTCCGATAAATGGCTTGAGGCCATAAAATTCGAGAGAGGATCCATGTATGAAAACAAAGTGTAGACTTTGGCAGAACGGCTCGATGGTCGTAAGGCTAATGAGTATAGATGGATTTCAAAAGGAAGACGGACAATGATGGTAAATGTCACCATTAAGAAAGCTCGACTTGTCGTTAAGATGTTTTCTGACAAGTTCAAGGAGTTGACTACGATGAGAATTTCTCACTCGTAGCGATGCTAAGAGTCTGTTGGAATTATATTAGCGATTACTGCATTATTTATGAAATCTTGCAGATAGGATGTCAAAACATTGTTTCCTCGACGATTTTAATGAGGAAAGGTTGTATGTGATACAACCGGAAGGTTCTGTCAATCCCGAAAGATGCTAATAAGTATGCAAAGCTCCAGCAATCCTTCTAAGGACTGGAGTGAGCATCTCGGAGTTGGAATGTATGCTTTGATGATGATCAAAAATTTTGGGTTTGTACAAAGTTTATGAGAAACTTGTATTTCCAAAGAAGTGAGTGGGAGCACTATAGAATTTCTGATGAGTATATGTTGTTGACATATTGTTGATCAGAAATGACGTAGAATTTCTGGAAAGCATATAGGGTTATTTTGAAAGTGTTTTTCAATGGAAAGCCTGGATTAAGCTACTTGAACATTGAGCATCAAGATCTATAAGGATAGATCAAAATGCTTAATAATACTTTCAAATGAGCACATACCTTGACATGATCTTGAAGGTGTTCAAGATGGACCAGTCAAAGAAGGAGTTCTTGCCTGAGTTGTAAGGTACGAAGTTAAGACTTAAAGCTCAACCACGGCAGAATAGAGAGAAAGGACGAAGGTCGTCCCCTATGCTTAAGACGTAGGCTCTTCAGTATGCTATGCTGTGTACCGTACCTGAAGTGTGCCTTGCCATGAGTCAGTCAAGGGGTACAAGAGTGATCCAAGAATGGCTCACAGGACAGCGGTCAAAGTTATCCTTAGTAACTAATGGACTAAGGAATTTTCTCGATTATGGAGGTGGTAAAAGAGTTCGTCGTAAAGGTTACGACGATGCAAGCTTGACACCTATCCGGATAGCTCTGAGTAGAGAGACCGGATACATATAATGGAGCAATAATTTAGAATAGCTCCAAGTAGAACAGTTGTTTGGAATAGCTCCAAATAGAGCGTGGTAGCTGCATCTAGGAGATGACATAGAGATTTGTAAAGCACACACGGATCTGAAAGGTTCAGACCCGTTGACTAAAACCTCTCTCACAAGCAACATGATCAAACATAAAACTCATTGAGTGTTAATCACATAGTGATGTGAACTAGACTACTGACTCTAGTAAACTCTTGGGTATTAGTCACATGGCGATGTGACCTGTGAGTGTTAATCACATGGCGATGTGAACTTGATTATTGACTTTAGTGCAAGTGGGAGACTGTTGGAAATATGCCCTAGAGGCAATAATAAAAGTATTATTATTATATTTCCTTGTTCATGATAATTGTCTTTTATTCATGCTATAACTGTATTATCCGGAAATCGTAATACACGTGTGAATACATAGACCACAATATGTCCCTAGTGAGCCTCTAGTTGACTAGCTCGTTGTGATCAACAGATAGTCATGGTTTCCTGGCTATGGACATTGGATGTCGTTGATAACGGGATCACATCATTAGGAGAATGATGTGATGGACAAGACCCAATCCTAAGACTAGCACAAAAGATCGTGTAGTTCATTTGCTAGAGCTTTGCCAATGTCAAGTATCTCTTCCTTCGACCATGAGAGCGTGTAACTCCTGGATACCGTAGGAGTGCTTTAGGTGTATCAAACGTCACAACGTAACTGGGTGACTATAAAGGTGCACTACAGGTATCTCCGAAAGTATCTATTGTTTTATGCGGATCGAGACTGGGATTTGTCACTCCGTGTAAACGGAGAGGTATCTCTGGGCCCACTCGGTAGGACATCATCATATGCGCAATGTGACCAAGGAGTTGATCACGGGATGATGTGTTACGGAACGAGTAAAGTGACTTGCCGGTAACGAGATTGAACAAGGTATTGGATACCGACGATCGAATCTCGGGCAAGTAACATACCGATAGACAAAGGGAATTGAATACGGGATTGATTAAGTCCTTGACATCGTGGTTCATCCGATGAGATCATCGTGGAACATGTGGGAGCCATCATGGGTATCCAGATCCCACTGTTGGTTATTGACCGGAGAACGTCTCGGTCATGTGTACATGTCTCCCGAACCCGTAGGGTCTACACACTTAAGGTTCAATGACGCTAGGGTTATAAAGGAAGTTTGTATGTGGTTACCGAATGTTGTTCGGAGTCCCGGATGAGATCCCAGACGTCACGAGGAGTTCCGGAATGGTCCGGAGGTAAAGATTTATATATGGGAAGTCCTATTTTGGCCACCGGAAAATGTTCGGGATTTTTCGGTATTGTACCGGGAAGGTTCTAGAAGGTTCCGGAGTGGGGCCCACCTGCATGGGGGGACCCACATGGACGTGGGTAGTGGGGGCAAGGCCCCACACCCCTGGTCAAGGCGCACCAAGATCCCCCCTTAGAAGGAATAAGATCATATCCCGAAGGGATAAGATCAAGATCCCTAAAAAGGGGGGATAACAATCGGTGGGGAAGGAAATAATGAGATTTCTTTCCTCCCACCTTGGCCAATGCCCCAATGGACTTGGAGGGCAAGAAACCAGCCCCTCCACCCCTATATATAGTGGGGAGGCGCATGGGAGCTATACACGAAGTTCTGGCATAGCCCTACCTCTCTTCCTACTCCTCCTCTCCCATGGTGCTTGGCGAAGCCCTGCTGGATTGCCACGCTCCTCCACCACCACCACGCCGTTGTGCTGCTGTTGGATGGAGTCTTCCTCAACCTCTCCCTCTCTCCTTGCTGGATCAAGGCGTGGGAGACGTCACCGGGCTGTACGTGTGTTGAACGCGGAGGTGCCGTCCGTTCGGCACTAGGATCATCGGTGATTTGAATCACGACGAGTACGACTCCATCAACCCCGTTCACTTGAACGCTTCCGCTTAGCGATCTACAAGGGTATGTAGATGCACTCTCTTTCTACTCGTTGCTGGTCTCTCCATAGATAGATCTTGGTGACACGTAGGAAAATTTTGAATTTCTGCTACGTTCCCCAACAGGATGGTGGAGACTTGATGAGGTTATTGAACCGTCACTTCAACTAGTGTGTAGCAGGGCATAGGAAGTTGTTCCTGTGGCACCTACACCAATTGAAGTAGAAGCTTATGATAGTGATCATGAAGTTTTGGATCAAGTCACTACCGTACCTCGTAGGGTGACAAGGATGCGTACCACTTCAGAGTGGCACGTAATCCTGTCTTGAAGGTCATGTTGCTAGACAACAATGAACCTACGAGCTATGGAGAAGCGATGGTGGGCCCAAATTCCGACAAATGGTTAGAAGCCATGAAATCTGAGATAGGATCCATGTATCAGAACAAAGCATGAACTTTGGTGGACTTGCCCGATGATCGGCAAGCCATTGAGATAAATGGATCTTTAAGAAGAAGACGGACGTGGACGGTAATGTCACCGTCTATGAAGCTCGACTTGTGGTGAAGAGTTTTTCACAAGTTCAAGGAGTTGACTACGATGAGATTTTCTCATCCGTAGCGATGCTTAAGTCCGTCGGAATCATGTTAGCATTAGCTACATTTAT
Source organism: Triticum dicoccoides (assembly GCF_002162155.2). Lineage (NCBI taxonomy): Eukaryota > Viridiplantae > Streptophyta > Magnoliopsida > Poales > Poaceae > Triticum > Triticum dicoccoides. Next base: position 671,606,096 of record NC_041387.1, on the reverse strand, counting down.
GAAATCTGGCAGATGGATGTCAAGACGAGTTTCCTTACCAGTTTTCGTAAGGAAAGGTTGTATGTGATACAATCAGAAAAGTTTTGTCGATCCTAAGGATGCTAAAAGGTATGCTGGCTCCAGCGATCCTTCTAAGGACTGGAGTAAGCATCTCGGAGTTGGAATGTGCGCTTTGATAAGATGATCAAAGATTTTGGGTTTATACAAAGTTCATGAGAAACTTGTATTTCCAAAGAAGTGAGTGGGAGCACTATGGAATTTCTGATGAGTATATGTTGTTGACATATTGTTGATCATAAATGATGTAGAATTTCTAGAAAGCATATAGGGTTATTTGAAAAGTGTTTTTCAATAAGAAACCTAGATCAAGCTACTTGAACATTGAGCATCAAAATCTATGAGGATGGATCAAAATTCTTAATAATACTTTCAAATGAGCATATACCTTGACATGATCTTGAAGGTGTTCAAGATGGATCAGTCAAAGAAGGAGTTCTTGCCTAAGATGTAAGGTATGAAGTTAAGACTTAAAGCTCGACCACGGCAGAAAAGAGAGAAAGGACGAAGGTCGTCCCCTATGCTTTAGACATAGGCTCTATAGTATGCTATGCTGTGTACCGCACCGGAAGTGTGCCTTGCCATGAGTCAGTCAAGGGGTACAAGAATGATCCAGGAATGGATCATTAGACAGCGGTCAAAATTGTCCTTAGAGTAAATAAGGACATGTTTCTCGATTATGGAGGTGATAAAGAGTTCGGCGTAAAGGGTTACGTCGATGCAAGCTTTAACACCTATCCGAGTGACTCTGAGTAGTAAACCGGATACGTATAGTGGAGCAACCATTTGGAATAGCTACAAGTGGAGCGTGGAAGCAACATTTAAAATATGACATAGAGAATTGCGAAGTACATACAGGATCTGAATGTTACAGACCCGTTGACTAAAACCTCTCTCACAAGCAAAACAAGGTCAAACCCCAGAACTCATTGAGTCTTAATCACATGATGATGTGAACTAGTTTAATGACACTAGTAAACTCTTTGGATGTTGGTCACATGGCGATGTGACCTGTGAGTGTTAATCACATGGCGATGTGAACTAGATTATTGACTCTAGTGCAAGTGGGAGACTGTTGGAAATATGCCCTAGAGGCAATAATAAATTAGTTATTATTATATTTCCTTGTTCATGATAATCGTTTATTATCCATGCTATAATTGTATTGATAGGAAACTCAGATACATGTGTGGATACATGGACAACATCACGTCCCTAGCAAGCCTCTATTGACTAGCTCGTTGATCAATAGATGGTTACGGTTTCCTAACCATGGACATTGGATGTCGTTGATAACGGGATTACATCATTAGAAGAATGATGTGATGGACTAGACCTAATCCTAAGCCTAGCACAAAGATCGTAGTTCGTATGCTAAAGCTTTTCTAATGTCAAGTATCTTTTCCTTAGACCATGAGATTGTGCAACTCCCGGATACCGTAGGAATGCTTTGGGTGTACCAAACGTCACAACGTAACTGGGTGACTATAAAGGTGCACTACAGGTATCTCCGAAAGTGTCTGTTGGGTTGGCACGAATCGAGACTGGGATTTGTCACTCCGTTTAAACGGAAGGTATCTCTGGGCCCGCTCGGTAGGACATCATCATAATGTGTACAATGTGACCAAGGGGTTGATCACGGGATGATGTGTTACGGAACGAGTAAAGATACTTGCCGGTAACGAGATTGAACTAGGTATCGGCATACCGACGATCGAATCTCGGGCAAGTACAATACCGTTAGACAAAGGGAATTGTATACGGGATCGATTGAGTCCTTGACATCGTGGTTCATCCGATGAGATCATCGTGGAACATGTGGGAGCCAACATGAGTATCCAGATCCCGCTGTTGGTTATTGACCGGAGAACGTCTCGGTCATGTCTGCATGATTCCCGAACCCGTAGGGTCTACACACTTAAGGTTCGATGACGCTAGGGTTATAAAGGAAGTTTGTATGTGGTTACTGAATGTTGTTCAGAGTCCCGGATGAGATCCCGGACGTCACGAGGAGTTCCGGAATGGTCCGGAGGTAAAGATTTATATATGGGAAGTCCTGTTTTGGTCACCGGAAAAGTTTCGGGTTTTATCGGTAACGTACCGGGACCACCGGGAGGGTCCCGGGGGTCCACCAAGTGGGGCCACCGGCCCCGGAGGGCTGCATGGGCCAAGTGTGGGAGGGGACCAGCCCCAGGTGGGCTGGTGCGCCCCCCACAAGGGCCCAAGGCGCCTAGGGTTTGGGGAGGGGGTGCTTCCACCTAACTTGGGGGGCAAGTTTCCCCCCTCTCCCCCCTTGGCCGCCACCCTTAGATAGGATTGGGGGCGGCCGCACCCCTTGGGGTGGAAACCCTAGAGGGGGCGTACCCCCCTCCCTCTCCCCTATATATACTTGAGGGTTTTGGGGCTGCCAAGACTTGAGTTTGACCTCTCCTTGGCGCAGCCCTACCTCTCTCCCTTCTCCTCTCCCGCGGTGCTTGGCGAAGCCCTGCAGGATTGCCATGATCCTCCACCACCACCACGCCGTTGTGCTGCTGCTGGATGGAGTCTTCCTCAACCTCTCCCTCTCTCCTTGCTGGATCAAGGCGTGGGAGACGTCACCGGGGTGTACGTGTGTTGAACGCGGAGGTGCCGTCCGTTCGGCACTAGGATCTCCGGTGATTTGGATCACGACGAGTACGACTCCTTCAACCCCGTTCTCTTGAACGCTTCCGCTTAGCGATCTACAAGGGTATGTAGATGCACTCTCCTTCCCTTCGTTGCTGGTTTCTCCATAGATAGATCTTGGTGACACGTAGGAAAATTTTGAATTTCTACTACGTTCCCCAACAGCTACCACCTCAGTAGGAATGCATGGACGTGGACGTGGAAGGCCAGAACAAAGGGGGAAGAGCAGGACATAACTCCCACTTCTCAGTTATGCTAATGGTTAATTTCTATTATGTGGGAATTAAGTGTTCATTATACTATATGGGAAATAGATTCTCGTGGTGATTTTATATCATGTGAACTAAGTGATAATTTGTATTATGTGGGAACTAGAACTGTGTCTAAATTTGTATAGTATGTGAACTAAGTGTCCATTTGTGTCGCATGTGAACTTTGTGTTGATTTATATTGCATATAAACTTTGTATTTATTTGTACTGCAGACGTCAACAATGTATATTATGGGGGACACATTGGTGTGTTTGTGATTTGTGCTCATGGATCTTCGATTTGGCGGTTGTGGTGGTCCAGGGAACTAGCTATGGAGCCTTTGTTCCTGTTCTGCCTTCAATGTGGTGAGGTTTTATCTGACGTTGCCGTGTAGTTTTATAACATGGGCGAGAGTATTAATCATAACATGGTCAAAGGACCTTGCTGTAGTTTATTTCAGTTTATAGGTGCTTTGTACTCCTTGCAAATCTTATAATGGATCTCATGGTCTAACCAAATCACATATTATGTCACATGATGACTCATATATTATTTATCTAATTGATGTTATGATCAAATTATAAATGTGAAGGCATCTTATAAATCGGGAACGAAAAATTCCAAGATAATATAATATATCTACGTGTGTGGAAAATCAACGAAAAATTGGAGTGCATGTAAGACATCGATAAACACAATATATTAAAGTTCTCTAAGAAAATATGATTATTTGGTAGCGGAAAACATAGATTATATTAACATAAACCAAATCTAAATAACTTATGGTAAGTTTATGCAAAAAGGTCGAAGTAAGAGCATACCACAAATGATGGAAAATAACAAAATCTCAAAGTTACATGTTTCTACCCCTTTTCTATGTGTAAGATTTTTATCACAATGTCATAATATTTATTGATATGTTTTTCAAAATTTCCACATCTCACGGTCATATGGGATTTTATGGCACCATCATTCCATCTCAGCTGCATATTATGCAAAAACAAATCTATTCTCACCTGCACCCTAGACAGCGCCATTATTAATTTTTCGACCAGCGATGACGGAGCGCTACGGAGCACTTGCAGGTCTCAAAGATTCCCTTTTAATAGTGGATGATGCTTCAATGTGTTTAATTTGTTCGTATTTGACGACGTTGTTTGTACGCGGTCGCATTTGATGATTATGTCTGGCCGCCTTAATTTCGTCGCATGTAACGGTGTTGTTTGGCTGCCCAGCTAAAGTATAGTTTAATTAACTGCATATATTCGTGGGCTTTGTTAATTTCTTTGATGATGTTGCTTGGCAGCCCAATTTATGTTATCTACTAGTATTATATAATTTTTTTTGATGGTTACGATTGCATGCATGTGAACAACTTTTCTACTGGCACTATTCTGTTATGTTATCTACTAGTATTATATAATTACAAGAAAAGTAAAACAAGCCACCACATTTGCCCACATATACTAAAAGTATATGATCCATTCATTTTAATTAGGAAGGCTGAGATTAAAAGATGAAGAAGTTACGTATAATATAATGATGTGTACAAGTATTATCTGACACGTAAAATATATGGGACAATCATACACGTTTATCTGCATACTCTTTAACGGCCAGGGGAGGCAGTGGCGGTGTTGAACGATCAACCACTGCCCTTCTCGCGGCGTATAATTTTCCTCCTTGGTACTCCTTGATATAATTTTCCCCTAGGGATGGAGGCGGCTCCACCGCAGCCTCTCAAGCCGCGGCGGCGTGATGAGCATGTCCTTCCTTCCTCCCAGCCGCTGCTGGCATCAATGGAATCCACAGGCCAGCTGCCTCACTCGGCACCGACGACTGTGGCGGCGGCAGCACCCTCCGGGTTAGAAATGGCTGCCCTAAGCCTTGTGGTGACTCCCCGCGGCGTGATGGCGATGGCCTTTCGGCCGGCTCGCGTGCACGACGTCAGTGGTTTCCGGTGGCTATGGGTTACCACGCAAGAACAGGATAAGGAAAGGAATTGGGGAAAATCTTATCCTTTGGCATCTTTGCAATTGATCCTTCCGGTTTCAGTTATTCATGGTAAGAAACTATATTTCTCTATTAAGCCCTCGGGTTTATCTCTGCATGCAAGATAGCCCTTGTATTCCATGCCAATATTGCATAAGTCTATTTATAAAATTCAGTTTAGCTCTCTAACTTAAAGTATTTTATGATCAAGCCATCAGGCTCTTTGTACTTTGGAGTTAAGCCCCTGGCTTCGGAAAAATATATGTGGAAGACCTTTGGTTCATCCTAAATTACATACAACGCAATAATGCATCATTTTACAAAGGGTAAATAAAATTATCATTTGAAGACCTCATGTCTTCATATATTTGCGTAATGCGATCAATTTTCTGGCTGTAGCATCTTGGAACACTTGTTTTAAGGGAACAAAATCTTCCATGTGCCCTCTTCAATTAATGGACAGTAACAATGAACATGCTTCATGAGAAGGTCGGTCTTAAGCATAAGAAGATATATGTGTGCTATCTATCATTTGTAATGAAGTGCACAATAAACATTACTGTGTTTTTGCACCACATTGTTTTGCATCAGATCTGATAGTATACGTCATTGAATTTTATTTCTTATCAAAATACTTTGCAAGCGGAGTGGATTTCAATATTTTTTGGTTTGTTACTGGCTATCTTTATTATACATGTGAAATTTGACATGCACTATATTTATATATGCAACTAATACAATTTTTAAGAAGCCCGTGGCAACACATGGGTATTGTACTAGTTATTACAATTTTCCTCCTTGGTACTCATTAAGATGGAACAAAGTACAAACAATCATGAAGACAGAGAACTGAAAGCCGGCCTTATGATTGCTTCCATCAAAGGAGATGACAGTCCGACATTGGGTCACCCTTAGTTCTCAGCGCCCCTTATCTTCAAGGAGAGGAGGATGAAGGCATATTTGGTCTTCACTTTCTCGTGGTGGTTCGCGACATTCTGCGCGTACATCTCAAAGAGAAATGACGCGCAAGCATGGGCCCGATGATGGCCCGCGAAGTCCTGGCGACGTTCACGCCGCTCTTGGCGCTGTCGAGCAGCACATCGCCGTCCGAGTCATCCTGAGGATCCCAATTGGAGTCGAAGAGCTGGATATGGTTGACGTCAAACAGTACGCTTTGCTCGATTACCGCCCCCACTTCGTCGATGGAAGGCGCGTACAGCGGCAGGTTGAAGGAACCTGTCTTCTCCTTCTCCACAAGGCACTACTAGGGAAAAGCCTAGCAGTAGTGCGGGTTTTAGGTATATCAGTAGCGCGGGTGCCCGTGCTACTGATACGTCGCTACAGCTAACAGGTAGTAGTAGCACGGGTGCCACCCGCGCTACTACTACGTCCGTTAGTAGTAGCGTGGATACAACCCGTGCTACTACTAACTAGTAGTACCGTGGTTCTGGACCCTCGCTACTACTAACTAATTAGGAAATAAAAAAATAAATTCCAGCCATGGCTGCTGCTGCTAGGCGTAAACGTCCTCTTCATCCATGGCCGATGCTGATCCTGGAGGGGATGAAGTCGTCCATGGAGATGGTGCTTCCCCATCCAACTCTTCTCCACACCTCTCCTTTGCTGCTGCTACAAAAAAAGAGATAAGGGTTAGAAGAGGAAGAGAGAGATAGAGAGGAGTAGTGCAGCAACTCACCAGTGGCCGTCGTAGTTGGAGCCGAAACCCTAGATGACGCCATGGGTTGCGTCCACCAGAGATCTGGCCATCGTCATGGGCGGCGCTCCACTGGATCTTCCTCTCCTTCCAGCAGCGAAGGAGGAGGAGGAGGAGGAGGAAGGAGGGGCGACGGAGGAGGAGGAGGAGGAGGAAGGAGAGGCTACGATGGAAGAGGAGGTCGCTGGATTTGAGGGAGACG